>NC_133617.1:684596249-684886249 GCF_048593235.1 Sminthopsis crassicaudata | reverse complement strand
TTGCCACAGGTCAGACCCAAATTGAGGTGGAATCTCTAATTTTAGGAATCTCTCATTTTTCTGAGATAATTAAATTATGTTTTTGCTCATCATCTTCTCTGATGAGGGCACATCGTGCTGGGTGATCCTATGCCAGTGTCTTTTATGTCATACAATCTATTTTAAAGTTCTTAAGAGAATGTGAAGGTGTCCTTGCATCACTTTTTCTGACCACCTTTTGAACACCAGTGTTTGGACTTCACCCCTTGCCTTTATCTCCCCTGATCTCTAGAGACATATAAAAATCTTGGAATCTCAATTTGATGCTGAATTCTTTGAGATGAAAGTCCAATTCAGCCGTGGATTCTGATCTGGCCCCCACAAAATCTCTCTGACTCAGAAACTCAAATACTAAAAACTCTCTAATCTCTATCTTGCTTCAGTTTCTCCAGCATTACATTTTTTGAGGTCCCAGTAAGATATGAGAGCAATATTTAGAGATTAGAAACCTTTGGATCTCTGCCTTGGGTCTTGTTTGGAAAGACTGGCCCTCTGGATTGCTCCAGAATTTCTGGGAAGAGATCAGCTTTCAGCCTGAAAAGACTCATTGTGGACACCTTCACCTGGCCAAAGGAGGGTCTGTTTTAAAATCTCTACAAGGTGATTTTCTGTCTGTTCTGTGTTAGCATTTGGGCCCCAGAAAAATAAGATGCTGATGGGCATAGTAATCTGGGAGGTACTAGCTGGATTCGGGCATCGTACCAGACATGTCTGGTGTGAATATTCTTCCAACAATAAATCTGGCTGGGTATTCTGGCACTATATGGTTCTGAGTCTGGTTCTGGGTGCCTCCGGGCACAATCCTGGTTCTGGGTATTTTTTATATCTTGGGCATTTTCTGTGAAGGCAGAGAAACACAACAAACTGGAATTTGGAAGCCTATTTAAAAAGGCCTGAATTTTGAATTTCTGAGGAAAGAGTTTGTATGTGTTGAATATCTTGGCAGTCTATGTTTGTGGTTTGTCTGTCTGTTTTGTTGATTGAAATCTCTGTTAAGTTTTAAGAAAAATGATTAAGAAATTTGGGAATTGGTCATTTCAATGTTGCAAATGTATTTAGCATAAAAAATTGCTTATGGTTTCTAACTTCTTAACCTATTTGCACTAATTTGAAAGTAAAAGGAACAGGAAAAGTTTAGCTACCTTAAATTCTGGCAAAAAGCCTACTAGTAGGAGTAAAGGGAAAAGAATAAAATCTTACATGATTCAAATCCAAGCTTTGCCTGGGCTGGAGAAAGATAAGAGAGACAAAGAAGTTGACATAATTGCTTTGGGGGGGAAAAAAAAAACTCAGGCAGGAGAATTGGTAATTCAGTTTGTCTGCAACATGTGATTAGGAATTTTGGGAACTTAGTTTATTTTAAAGTAATACTATGATTCTGAAATTGTGGGAAATTATTTTACTGTTTCCTTTCACATGCTAGATTTATTCTTAAGTATAAGATCTTAAGAATTTGTTTGAAATTCTCTTTACTACTAAAAAGAAAAAACTTTTGTAAAGCTGTATTTGATTTGGTTCAGTTTAGGAAAGTTGAGTGGGAGTCAGGAAGCATGGTGGAGTTGGAAGAAATACCATGTGGATTGGGAGGGAGGAAGGGCTGTGGAAGGAAGGGCGGCTATGGAAAGGATCTTGTCAGTTGATAATCTAATTCTTTTTCCCCCAGCTTTTTTTTATTTTTTATTTTTTTTTAAACAAGCTACAGCCCCTTAGCTCTCTGCTGAAGAAAGCAATCTAATTATTTAAAAGGATAGAATACTTTTATTGCAGTAAATTAATTGACTTAATAGTCTCCTTGTTTAAGGAATATGGTCACAAATGTGATCTATAATTTGGAAGGGTTATTTCTAAAAGTTTGATATTTTTAAAGAATCTTTCAGATTCTTTTATGCAGAAATAGGATACTCTGTGTGAGTTTTATATTGAGTAATATAAAGTTGTACCATTATTTAAAGGGCCTCTGAAAATAATAGTATTTTTTTTCCTTAGTCCTTTTGAAAATGTTCCTATTATGGACAATATGCAATTTGGGATTTTTCTAGGTATTAGGTATTTTACAATAAAATGATATGTATAATGTTCACTTATGAAACATCTTCTTAGATATGAAAGGTAATTATGTGAACTTTCTGGGACAAATTTCTTACTGTTATCAATTTAAGATCATGGTAAATACCTGTTTAGGATTTATCTGAAGCTTTGGTTCATGGGATTTGTTATTAGAGGTAAAATTTCTTGGACCTTTAGCTAATACTATTTGAAAGTTTTAAAAGTTCCATCTTCTGAAAGTTATTGGGAGAATTACCTGGAGTAAAACTGGGTTAAGGCTATTTTATCCTGTGTCCTGTATGTGCTGAACTATTAATGCAATTCAATTATGTAATCCTTACTGTTTCCAATCTGATTATGTGTAATCATTATATCCCAAATACTTGGGCAAATGAGTACTTAGCAGGTCATATATCTGTTACTGGATATTTAGGCTTTTAAAGGTTTCTAAATAATGACAGGTCAATTAGCAAGTGGTCTATGAGATCTAACTGCTGTTTTGTTTATTGGGACTATAGCCGTTTGTCTGTTCTGTGAGGTAAATTTGTTTCTTACATGGCAAGTTGCTGTCCAGTTTATACTGGCTCTTCACATTTGGTAGCAGTTCTTGTGAACCAATCTTTCTATCTCAGACTCTAACCTCTATTTGTTAGATTTGTTGTTCTAGATTTTGGTCAAATTATAGTTATATAGAACTGGGCCCTGGATGAGCCCATTGAAAGCTTTCAGCACATTACACTCATCTCCCTCTGTGAACTGAGAGTCAGCTCTTCGCCCATTCTCAGCAGGAAGCAGCTCCTAATGTACTTTTAGACTTGAATATGGGGAAACTGAAAAGTGGTTGAAGAATGACTGTTAAACCCTGGCTGGGTCACTTATTACTGTGTGTTTAAGGTTTAGGGTGGAAAATGTTAAAATTGGGTAACTGTTGCTGCTCAGGATGTTCCTTTCAGAACATGTGATTGTTTGAGGGATCTTTAGAAAACCCCTATTGTACTAGTCTGTTACGTATAGGAACTTTAATTCACTCTCAGGACTTATATGTGTGACTTGATAATGCATTTCCTCCTCTTGAATGATTCCTTTGGTAAAGACAAAAAGGGAGGAAAAGAGAGAAGGGATCAGGGAAACTGGTGGATTTTTCTCAAAATACCTGAAAGAATGGGAACTTCTCCAGTCCTGTAACCCTAGTTCCTTAATTAGTATTTCAGCATTCTCAAAGGACATTGCAGTTTGGTATCAGGCCTCTAAAAGTTCTGGGTTTGCCTGCCTTGATGGTCTGTGTGCATACTGTGATAACTCTGCTCAGAAAACCAGATTCTTCCAGTATTCTAGTAGCAGCGCCTATCTATTCTGAGGAGTAACAGGTGGAGCAATTCCAACTTCACCTTTCTGCCTTTGAGTCCCTGACAGCCTTGGAGGGCCCCCTCATAGGATGGGCAGCAGGACTGTCTTGAGCACTGCTACTCCTTCTATAAGCAGAGGCTGAGGTAAGTGCCCAAATGACTGCAGACCACCTAACTCACAATTAACTGTCCATCTCAAACTGGATTCTCTGGCTGAGATGGTACCCCAGAACTGCAGAGCTCCTGACATGTTTGCAACAGGGAGAATCTTTGTACCGCTGTTAACTCTGAGATTATCAGGAGAGCCTTGTCCTTGCCATAGGGCCCTGCATTTTTCTAATTTTATTTTGGTTTATTTGCTCCAAATAGGGTGGTCAAAATTATGATGCTAAAACTTTCCAGGTATCTAGGGGAAGGTGATTCAATGATTTGAATATTCAGAAGAGAGAGTGTGGAATGTTGTGCCACAGTTTAAATTATTCTGCCTTAGTTTCCCTAAATTGCCCTGCCTCAGTTTCCCTAAATTGTTCTGCTTCAGTTTCCCTGAATGTTCTATCTCAGTCCCTCTGGTTGAAACACCCCCTTCCTGACTAATAGGATTGATATAACTAGAGTCATAAACTGTAAATGTTTAATCACAGATAAAGGGAAGTTCAGACATCCTGGCCCCTAAGTCCTCCTAAGTTATCAAGAATTTATGGCCTTACCCCTATCCTGTCAGAACTGAATTGATGGTCCCTTCCTAGAAATTCCCGAGCTCACTAGTATTCAGACTCCACCCCTTGCCTTTGTCTCTCCTGATCTCTAGAGCCATATAAAAATCATTGGAATCTCATATTCGATGCTGAATTCTTTGAAATGAAAGTCCAATTCAGACCTGGGGAAAGAAATGGATTCTGGTTTGCCCCCAGAAAATCTCTCCCTCTCAGAAACTCAAATAAAATATTAAAAATTCTAATCTCCATCTTGCCTCAGTTTCTCCAGCATTACAATTGCATTGTTTGTTTTATTGGGGAGGTCTGTGTTTTCTTTTACAACATAATTTGGTCATATGTTTTGTATGATTGATCATGAATAACATGTTGGAAATTGCTTATTGTCTCAGGAAGGGGGGAAGTGAAGGAAAGAAAAAAAGTGAAACTCAAAAAATTTTTAAAGGAATGTTTAAAATTGTCTTTATATGTAACTAGAGGAAATAAAATACTGTTTAAAAATTATACCTCTTAACTTTCTATCCAAAAAAAAGTGATTTCAAAGACCATTTAATCTAGTTCATGCATAAACAACTTTAAGTGGTGATTTACCTTTTGTCTGGAGACTTCCTTTGAGGAAGAATATCAGTAATCAGTAATCAGATAGAAAATTATTAAGCCCCCATAATATTCCAGGAACTATGTTAAGACCTGAGGACATGAAAAAGTGAAAATTAAATACCATTCTCCAGGAGTTACATCCTAAAGGGAGAGAAAACCTAAAATAACTGAGTACAATTAAAATATATGCAGAGCAGATAGAAGGAAATATGAGAGCAAAAGACATAAGGATGTAAGAAAGAACTAGGACAGACCCCCTAGGGTAGAAAAGATTTGAACCCATTCCACTTTTGTATAGTTCTACTTGTTAAGAAAGTGGATAAGTGAAAAAATAAACAAATAAAGAAAAGAAAGTGGATAAGTGAATAGAGCACTGGGCCTGGAATCAGGAAGACTTGAATTCAAATCTCTTCAGACGCAAAGAAGCAGTGTGATCCTGAGCAAATCCCTTAAACTCTATTTCCCTTAATCCACTGAAGAAGGAAATGGCAAAGTTTTGCAGTATCTTTGCAAGAAAAACTCACAGACAACCTGGTCCACAAGGCCACAGAGAGTCAGATGTGACTAAATGATTGAACAACAGCAATTGTAAATTTGTTCCTTATTTTAAAAAATAAATAAAGTTGAATGTAGTTCTTTGAAATTTCAACTCATTGCTCTTAGTTCTGATCTTGAAGGTCAAACACTCTCCATCTGACAGCCCTTCAAACACTTGAAAATGGCTCTCATTTCCTTGCAACTCTTTTCTTCTTCAACCTTATCATCTGTAGTTCCTTCAACCAGTCTTCATAACAGCATTGACTTTGAGTGATGAATTATACTTGACTGCTGCTGCCTGACATAGCCAGCAATCTGGACATGGCATTCTGCATGTTAAATATTGTAAATACCTGTAAAATGTCTTGCAAAAATATCATATGAACTCCTGAAATGAGTGCATAGGCAAAGTTGGTCTAGTTTTTTTTTTAATATCTCATTGGTATGTGCTTTAATAACCCATAATTCATCAACTACCAAGAAAATGTTTTATATAATTGATTAATTTTCACAACAATAAAGGTCAACATCTACAGAGTTTAAAGTACCTAAAGGCACTCAGCTAATTAAGCTTCAGGAAATACAAGAGGAATGAATTCTTTTCTTATGTGTCAAAATGTCTACTTTGAACTTTATAACAAATGAGAAACAATTGATGACTTGCCACCAAAAAACAATAAAAATTATGTCAAATACTTCATATATCACATTCACATAAAATGGAAAAAAATGATGTAAACATAAACTAAGATTTATGTGTAATTAGCATTCTACTTTTTATTCTAGAATCATTTCCCAGAGGAGCCAATTTATGTTCATTTTATTCCAACACCTGTATTAAATAAAGATTTGGGGTTGTTGTTTGGTTCCTTTTTTCTTATAACTAGGCCTAAAGGAATGAAGAATTTTCATTTAACAAATCTTAATTAACATTTACTGCATAGTCTATAGTAGTCAGCAGCAAAGTGGACTTAAGAGGAGTATATTATTATTTAAAGGGATTTGAGGAATCATTACCTAATTAAACTTATTTTGCTTGACTCTAGAAAGCAAACTAAGAAAATATGTGGAAGGTGGAAAGAGACAAATTGTGATTCTAAGTGAGGAAAAACTTCCAAAAAACAACAGAAAATGTGTGATTACAAAAGTGGAATGGGTACCTTGGGAGATTAAGGTCACCTTGTACACTTCCAAACTAGAAATGAGAACAACTTACCGTTATATTATGTTAGAGGTGATTCCTGATTAGGGTATAACCCCCAAATTTAAAGATTCTTAGTCCAGTAACTACAAATATTAGAGGTTAGTATATAGCTAAGGATCTGCCGATTCACAAAAATTACTAATTGTTCTTAGTTAAGTAATGATTTAACAACAAAGCAACCATTGGAAAATCATTTAAGCTCCCATTGGATGAGTCAGCCAATATGAAATCCATACCTTGCCCCAGGAATTCTCTGAAGATACAAAAAGAGGCAAAAAACAATCCTTGCTCTTGAAGAACTTGAATTCTGATAAAGAAAGCAATAAGAAATAACTCTGAACAATTTGTTTATATTTGTGTATGTACACACACACACACACACACACACACATATATATATATATATATATATATATATATATATATATATGTGGCGATTGTGCTTGTAAAATTTTCTTAAGAGTTTTGTTATTAAAATAAAAATTTTGATGCATTTTTACAATTGGAGAATAATTAAAAAGGGGAAATATTTCAAACCTGTGGATTTTCATCAAACTTGAAGAAGTTTCCCATATAGTATTCTCTTCTAATAGTTTTTTAGGGAGGCTGCCTGTGGTATTGAAAAGTTTACATGGGCTAGGTCTGTTATTCCATAGCTATTAAATGTCAGGGTCAAGAATCAAAGGCAGATCTTTTCTGATTCCAAAAATCCTCTATTAACTTTGCTAGACTTCTACATTCTATCATTTTTACATTTAAATATTTTGTTACCACCTTGTAAGATTCCCATTGTTAGTAGTAATGAGTTTCTAGTTGGAAGTATTTAGTAAAATAACATAATGTGATTTTTACTAAGATAAAATGGGAAAATGAGTCATATAAACAACTGTGCCTCTATAAAATGGTGTGACATTGGCCAAGTCATAACTGCTTTGTATCTTCCATTTCTTTGTAAAAAAGGATAAGTTTGAGTAAAATACTCTTGAATCCATTTGAGGTTCAAAAACTTCATGAGCCCTACAACTCAAATGGAGCAATGATCATAAAGAAATTGCCCATTACAAAAAATAAATTAAACCAAACAGACATTATAGAAATTGGCCTAGAGGATAATGGTCCAGGCATTACTGCATTAGGGACAAAGAAATGCAAATATTTGTGTCACCTATACCTTAATAAGTGAGATTTTACTTACACAATTTTTTTTTTATATATGTAAGATATCTTTTTTTTAGGCAAGATAATCCATTGAGACATCCTTTTGAACTTTAAGCAACTTCCCAAGTCTCAGAAGAATATATAGGAATAGGTAAATGGAGAAAGGTTTGCATTAAGAACTTGTGCCAAAAAATAGAGTAGCAGATTGTTTTTAACTGCAAAGAAACTTCTCCAGGACATATTTGGCTTCCTCTGTCTCTTGAAGTTGCTCTCTGGTAGTGTTACAACCTGCCGTCTTTATCTATATCTTGCCAATGGATCCAGATGGCTCTGAAAGGGAAAATGAGGCAGGTGACCTTGCCCATTCCTCCCTCCCTTGCTTAAATCCAATGTGCTTGCTTGCCATGGCATCACCTCCATGATGTCATGGTCCTCTAGGAGAAAGGACAAGCAACAATAATAACCTGATATGCACAATGCTATAATGGACAACATGCTGAATAAGCATTATTCCACTCTAACAAACCAGATACGTTTTCCTTTCTTATTTATTTTTAATCAGTCTAATTAGTCCACAGGGCATATTCACAATATTGTTGCCCAAAATAATTTAATTCTGTTACCTATAAAAAGGATTTTTTAAAAAAGTATATGAACTTTTGTAGAATTGCTTCATAGTCTTTTAAAGTTAGTTCCTTATCTGAAATCAGTACTAAGATCACCTTCTGAAGTTAATTCTTCCATTATTGTGTCTTCATTAGTTTCTGTGTATTCAGTGAAGCAGTAATCCAATAAATCTCTTTGTGCAGATTGTCCTCCCTCAGGACTTGTCTTTAAGAATCTCACAATGTGATAAAGCTGAAGAAAATACCTGCATCATCCCCTTTGCCTTTTCTTGACACTGTGTATTCTTTGATGTCAGTTGATCTGCTTCTCATTTTCTTATGTGGAAGACAAGAATACTTAAAGTGTCATATTCTTTATAATGTCTAAAGTAATTTCCCAGAAGTCAGTGCTGATGAACTGACCATTTACCAAAATAAGATTTAATTCTAAAAATAGCTATCTTGTTCTTTAGCTATTGCTGCATTTTTAGGTTTCACATCTGTGATTTAACTATAACTTTGACTTTTTTTTTCTTTTAATCTAGACTGCATGATTTCATCAATGAGGTGAACTCCTGATGTGAAAACTCCCTCAACAGCTATATATCATCAACTCTATCCACTACAACCATTTCTTTTCTAGGGCTAAATTTACTTTTAACTAATTTACTTTGTTAAAGTTTGTTAGAACTTAAATTCAAATATCTTTTACTAGATCTGACCTGCTAGTTGCTGTTTTAAATTTTTATAATTCAATTGATTTCAAACTGACAAATTATTAAGTAGTATTACAAGGTACTAGAAGATATGCAAAATTAAATAATGCATGTTCTGTGACCAATCAAAGCTTATAATTTACTTAACCAGAATGGAATGAAAGATGTTAAATTTGTTCTGCTTTGAAATTGTCAATTATTTCCTGATTTATTTATGCAAATTTGGGCTTTGACTTGAGCAATCATACAAAATGGGCAGCAATAGAGAATAGGTTCAGTTACAGAATAGAATCAATTATTAAATGATAAGGGATAAATTTAATTTCTTCATTTCAGAATTATCAGCTTCTGAAACTGATGTTCACCATTAGCTCTCAGGAAGTAAGATTTCCTCTTGTATTCTAATTTCATAAAAATATTTGGAAGGGAAGGACTCCTGCTTGATGTATGAGGAGGAAAGTGACCATTGGGCATGTGCTGAAGTCTTTTCATATATCTGTGCTCTTTTTTTTTTTTTTTCCCACACTTCCCTCCACCACCACTTCAAGCTGGAGTGATCAGATTCCATGACACCCATTGTTCTAAATAATATCTTTCAAAGCAATATATTAAAGGGATTTTAAGTGGCAAGAGAACTAAGATTGACATCAGAAGAACCAAGTTTAAAGACAAATTACTTCTGTATGACCATGGACAAATCATTTTAACCCTCTGAACTTCAATTCTCTTAAAATATTTTTGTAGGCAAAATATAAACTTTGAAGTATTATTTAAACATGGACTAGTGTCTTTATATATTTAAGGCTAACCATAATAACAACAATATTAACAAAGAGTTATTGGGAAGTAGAGCCAAGATAGAGGAATAAAAGCAGAAACTCCTTGAAGTTCTGTCCCAAACCTCTCCAAATACCTTCAAATAATGAAGCTAAATGAATTTTACAGCATCAAACTCACACAAAGATGGAGTGGAACAATTTTCTAGTTGAAGACAATTTGGACAGTCAGCAGGAAAGCTCTGTTGCATGGGGTGGGACTGGAGTGCAGTCACAGCACAAGTCCTGCCAGTACAATCCCAGTCCCAGCAAACCAAGGGTGGCCCTCGGGGCCACTGAATCAGCAGCAACAGTAGTAGAAGCAATCTACAAACCTCAGGGAGAAGCCCCATGGACATCGAGGGTAATTGGTTGTCAGGAAAGGTTTGTCACATTAGCTTATGAGGGGAGCCCAAAGAAACCAGGAGCCACTGAATGAATAGTCCTGGCAGCAGCAATAGCAGCAAAGGCATGAGGGTGGGAAGGGAAAGGCTTCCAGAGCTCTCAGCCCATAAATTCAGGTTGCTGTATCACAGTACAGGTCCCTAGAAGGATATGAGAAAAGAGTTGGACAAAACTCCAGAAGCTTGAGACATCATACCCTTCACCCTGGAAACAAAACCCTATTTTAACAAAAAGTTAAAAGCCTTCAAATAGGCTGGGAAAAGAGTAAAGAACAGAAAAAGATTCTCATCATAGATAATTACAATGGTGACAAGGAAAATCAAAGCACTCTTACATTCAAAGCCTACAAGAAAAAATAAGAATTGGTCTCAGGTCTTGGAAGAGCAAAAGAGATTTAGAAAATCAAGTAATAGAAGTAGAGGAAAAATTGGGAAGAGAATGAGAATGATGCAAAAGGAAATACAAAAAGCTAACAAGGAGGAGAATGCTTTAAAAACCAAAATTGGTCAAATGGGAAAGGAGATACAAAAGCTTATTGAGGAAAATAATTCCTTGAAAATTAGAATTGAGCAAATGGAAGCTAATGAATTCATGAGAAATCAAGATACAATAAAACAAAATTTAAAAAAATGAAAATACAGAAAATAATGTGAAATACCTCACTGGTAAAACAACTGACCTAGAAAACAAATCCAGGAGAGATAACTTAAAAGTTACTGGTTTACCTGAAAGCCATGATCAAAAAAATTTTTTTTGATATTATCTTTCAAAAAATTGACAAGGAAAACTGTCCTGACATACTAGAACCAGATAGTAACATAGAAATTGAAAGAATTCACCAACCATCTCCTGAAAGAGATCCCAAGATAAAAACTTCCAGGAATATTATAACTAAATTTTGAATCTCCCAGATCAAGGAATAAAAATATTTCCTTTCAACAGACAGGAATTTGGATAATTTAGATTTTCTTGGGTGTGACTAGTAAATGTTCTTTTGAATTTCTCCATCCCATAAGGACTTGATTGTAGTCAAGCAGCTTATGATAACATAAAGTCCAATACCATATCACAACTTCATAAATAATATACAGCTGCCTAAGCTTTGTCCCCGCAAAACATACAAAATAATTATCTTCTAATAAAAGTGTATCAACCTATTAATCACTTTCTAACATCCTGTGCGCAGATATATTATTGAGATATCTGAAATTAGACACAAAAGGAAAAGACATTAAAAATATCAATGAGATGACAATGGCTGTGTGATTGCTTAGCATAAGAAATGGTGTTCTTGGATCAGTATAGAATGAATCATTTCCTTTGAGTTCCTGGATCATCATTTTCCCTGATCTGCAGTGGTTTCTGAATTATTTTCTTCTTAATGAAGCTTCTATTGCCAACAATGTCAGTACGTTCTCATTTCTAAAGACTATCTCAGAGAGGAAAACTATGAGGAAAAACATTTGCCAGAATGATCATGAATATATAAGCATTTTTGTACTGTAGCATCTGAAACTAAAGCCCTCAACAAATCAATGAATCTCAAATTTGGTACTAAGGTCCTTAATGGATCTCAAAGAATCTGAAATGTGTCATAGTATATGAAAAACTAACTTTCAATGATAGAAAGAAATGTTGTGTAGGGGGAAAATAAGTGATATATTTAGAAATAAATGTAATTTTAAAGTGTTGTATTTTCACCTTTTTGTTTGTTATTGTTTGCATCTATTTGGAAAAATAAAATGTTAAAAAGTTTTTTTTAAAAACAGAAATAAAAGTGATCTTAAAAACAAAAAATATCAATGATACATATGTGTATTATATGAATATATATGCATATATACAAAGGTATATATTTTGTATGTGTGTTTGTCTCACCCCTGGAAAATAATTTTATCTGGACAAATTTGATAATCATTCGCTAATGAAAGGAACATAGAATGGTCAATAGAGTACTAAAAAACATTTATTCAGATTTTACATATAACCCTTATCAAGGGCAAATCATTTAATCCCTCCAAGCCTCAAGTGGTTTTTTAAATTTATAAAATGAGGATAATAATAAATGCCATATCAAGAAATGCTCTTGCTGACAGTGGTATCTATCTGATCTTTGAGGTTAAGGTAGTCTTACAAAAGAACGTATGAACAAAGACTATACACATTTAGAGAAAGGACTGATAAATAAATGTATACAATGAATAATTGTGTATGTGTGTGTGTGTGTGTGTGTGTGTTTGTAATAGTAGCTTTCAAGAGGAAAAAGTAAAAAAGGGGGGAAAGAAACACCCCATAATTTTATTATATAAAAGCAATAACAAGTTGTACATAATAGATTTGCAGTTTCATTGTAATCATCTTTTTATCATATTATGTTATGGAAATGCTTGCTTTATTCCATAATTTAAAAAAAAATTAAGAAAGAAAATTAGGTGCTATAAAATGGAGAAGTCAATCTAATCTTGTAGTTTGAAGCCTAATAGGATCCTGAATTTAGAACTGAAAGAAACCCTGGAGGTCATCAAGTCCAATTCATTTATTTTAAATATAATTAAACCATTGTAGAGAAGATAAGTGATTTGCTCAGGGTCACACAATTAGTAAATTATCTTAGAACTCAAAGCCAGATCTTTCTGACTCCAAGTCCAACACTCTTCACTTTACCTGACTCACTCTCTAGTTAATCAATCAATCATCAATAATCATTAAGCAGTTAATATGTGCCAAATACTGCTTGCTAATTTAACAAATTTAGGAAATACACAGAAACAGAAAGTGACTTTATAAAGACTTTTATATAGGTAGTGGCTAGAAGCATCCTCTTCCGGAAATTATAAACCAGGTTGCTTTGGGGAAAAAAAACTGCACCATGTTGACAGTATTTCTTAGAACTATATCCCCTAAAACTATATTATAGTTCAGCAGCCTCCACCAATTTGTTTTACACAAGTAGAGTTCACAATTCTAAAGACAGGCAATTAATGATATATCATAATAATAAAAGTAGCAACAAAATATATCTCCTGTAATTTTGGGGCAAACTTACCTACAAATACATAAAGCATTTTTTGAAAGAATGGACACATATATCAGTGCATTTATGAAGTCATATGGTATAATGACTAAATTTTTTTTTAAAGAAAGGAAAAGAATCATGAAAGGGAGCAGTGGCGTGGAGATAGAGATGTAATAAAATACCAACCTATAAAAGAAAAAAAATGAATGTACACTTAAAAGAACACATGCAGGGAAGCATATATATATAATATATATATATATATATATACATACCCATAAGAAAGGTGGAAATAATAATAATAGCAATAAAATAATAGCTTTAATATAGTCTTTAAGATTTATAAAACATTTTACAAAATTATTTAATTATATTCTCACCACAACCTTGAAAGGTATGTGCTATTATTATCACCCCCATTTTGCATATGAAGAAACTGACTCAGAGGTTATATGCCTTATCTAGATTGTAAAGTTAAGTGAGTGTCTGAGACTGGATTTGAACTCAAGATTTTTATGATTCCAGTCCAGTACTCTCTCCATTATGCTACCTAGCCATGTGGGTGCTGTTTTGCTATAGTTTGTACCTGTTCCAGCTTATATTTCAGTTCAAATCCTTGAATATCTGTTCAGTACCCAATAAGTATCAAATAGTCCTAGAATTTATAGTTTAACTCTGTCCCTGTCATTTTCTTAAAATAAGCAAATCAGAGAACTAGCTAGAGTCTGCAAAATTAAGCTTCAGATATCAACTACAGGTCCTAATTGACTACTTTCCTGTTTTACCTGATATAGATTTGCCATCTGTTCTTTGATGTGTAAATCATTAGCTTCCCCTATCTACCCTGAAATTCTTTTGTACCCATCCTGCTTATGTAACCAGGACCATTCTAATGTAGCTTAAAATTGATGCTCATACTGAGGGCTCATTAACCCCTTTTGCATGTAAAGTATAGTCTGCACTCAGTGGAGCAAAGTGAAGGCTCTGTGTTGCTGATTGTGTGACTGGCAGCAGAACCTAATCAACAGATACTAAGACAGCTTTTCTCTCAAAATCCAAGTTACATGCTTTCTTCCCTCAGCGGTCCAGAACGCCATGCCATGTGGCTGATGGGCTTGTATATCAGAAGAGATTACTAAAGATAGTAAAAATAAGAAAAACTGAAAATATTGGTGCACAGGCTAGAAGATCAGAGAAAGAAGGGCACTGACTCAATTTACCAACTTTCAGGCATTCAGAGTCAGAATTTCCTGTGAATATGTTACTAAACTTCCATAAGATCCTCATCTTCCATTTGTACCACTGTCTATCCCTTCCTATCTTCAGGTCTTCTGCAGCAACATGGCATCACTCTGCCCCCCCCCCTTCCAAAAAAAAAAAAAGGTTTTGCTTACATAAAAAAAGTTTTTAGCAATGCCTTTAATCCCAGATACTCACCAGAACCTCCAGTGGTCTGGACAAGCCAGAAACAAAGTATTACAATTACTTCTGGACTGCTAAAGGAAAAATTTGATGGGATAATGTTCTAAAGAATACATAAAACACTGTCTAATCAGCCCCTATTGAATTGTAAATGATTCATATGTCAGTTTATTGCTTCAGGGGTTTCAAAAGCAAGAGGTGTCATTATACTTCAATACTAACTGCTTTAAAAAAAAAAGCCTGTTTGATGCCAAAGGTTCTATAGCAATATGTTTGTTATAAGCAAATTTACCAAAATTGAATATTAATGAATAATTGGTAGAAACTTTAATGAGTGAAGAGATGGACTTCAACAGCTACTTAGAAACAAATCTATACTTCACTTTGGACAAATTGGCATATATTATACCTTCACAGACAGGTGGGGAGAACAAAACTCACCTACGAGGTATATATATAATTTTCTCACCTAAACATGCTATTTATTCAGGACTGGATTTTATCTTAACTTCATGAATTTAAGTGAGTTGAATTATATCAGCCAAGAGAAGAATAAAGGCAAATTCAGGCCATGCTCAGGGTTACAGCAAGCTTTCCTAAAATATAAAGGATAATAAGGAAGCAGACTGGAGGTTTAGCAGTTTAATTTTCTTAGATGATTGTGGCGGGAAAGCTGACATTAACAATTACTGATTACATTCAACACAGATCATCCAAAAGGGTTCAGAAAAACACTGTTTGAAATGCTTTTAAACGCATAGTTAGAGGAAAGGGTATAACTGTTTCCTTTAGCAGTGATTTTAAAAAAATGACTTTTAAAAGGAAAAGTAAATTTACGGATATACATATATGATTCTGTTATCTGAGGATCTTTCCCAGACAAGATTACTCTGTCAGGCCATATCTAAGCTAGTCATACCTCAAAAGCTTATAATGATGCTTTTCTTTTTTCTAGATAATTGATGTACCTAATTTAGTTCCAATCAAATGCATTTAAATAAATACTAAAATAAGAAAAAAATATATAGTACACCACCATGTCCATTAAGACAGAAAACATTCTCCCACAAATGTCTATATCAATAGTTGGAAGAAAATACACATATAAGGGACTTGTATATGTTTAAGGAATATATGTGGCAAAAGCATTGTATGGAAGGGCATATTCACAAAGGTACATGCACAAGGGAACATGTATAGTTAGAAACTTGTAGAGAAGGGATTTCCATTCCTCTGATGATACAGGATCAATATTGTCATCTGGTGATGTCATTGCTCTCTTCCCACTTATTGATCCTGCTTCCTGCTGATCTGAAATAATACAAAGTTCTTCAAAGTGTGAAATCTTTAATGGGGTCATGTGGCCCTGCTTGACAAAGTTCCACTGCTCTGGTAATTGTTAGCTGCCACCTGGCCCAGTTCCTCTGGATACTCATTTATGGAATTTCTGTTTTCCCTCTTTAGCTAGAGTCCACAGATGAAGTGCTGCTTCCTTCCTATAACAGGAAGAGTAACTCTACCATATTTTAATTAGGATCCCATATGCTTATAGCTCTTTTAGAAAGGCCAGGACCTCACACCTTAGTCAGAAGATTAGGAAAAAACCTTGCTAGTTTTTATTCCCATAAAGAATCTTAATTCTTAGAGCATGGCTATAATAGCTGTTTTCCCTTTTTAAAAGAGCATACTTATTTTTGGAGCTGAGTTCTTGGGAACACAGAAAAGCTCTCAGTTAAAAGGTGCCTGAAATATTTAAGACAATTTTTTAAACCTTCACCTCTTATGCACAAAGTGAAGAATTTCTTTCTGATTTAGGGTCAAAAAGTCTGTGCAATTCCCTCATTACTTCCTTTAGCAAGGATTATTAACCTGTCTATTTCATAATAATAGGTATTCTTGGTAATCCTAATTTTATTTTGAAAACATTATTCTGAGAGTGAATCTATGTATTTTACCAGGTTGTCAAAGGAGTCTATGAAAAACAAAGGGTTAGAAATATTTATCTATATATTTTGAAGGGAAACTACCAAAGGACCCCCAGGAACTGATTTCTGTCTGACCCACTACAGTTTCTTTAAAAAAACAATTCTGGACATGAGATTTTTATCAGATTTGGAAACTTTTAGTGTGAATATTCATTTACCGATGCAAATTGAAAATTAAACTTCATAGTAAGAATAAAGTCAATATGGCAAAGAGATCAAATAAAAAAATGAAAAGACCTATATGATCAAAAGAAAATTATAGCAGTTCTTTTTTTGTAGTGGCAAAGAATGTGAAAATTTGGGTGTGCCTATCAACTGGAAAACATCTGAACAAATTACAATATATAAATGTTGTTAGTTCATCCTCTAATTTTAAAGACCAATGATATCACAATGAGATGGGTGATGAATTGATTTGCACATGAATTGGATTTAAGTGAGGCAGAGTTATACAAAGTTATCAATCTCACTCTCTTCTGAGTCATTGAAGGCCAGTAGCAGGACAAAAGTCAAGATGACTGGCTAGAAATAGCCCAGGATAAAGTGTTTTTGACATTTGACCAAGGTCTCAGCACTCCATAGTGCCTGATTGAGCCACCCTCATGATCTCATAGAATAAATTGCTCTCATCCAACGAGAAGGTCTTCACATGCTTCGTGTAGACATCCCCCTAACTCACTAATGGGTTTGAGGCTTGTCAGTTACCTTTTACTTGATTTAGTATATCTGCTGAAATAGTTTTAGTGGGGTATAACCATTGTGTAAGCAGATACTCTTATCTGTGTTTCCAAGAATATGTGAATATACTGGAGTACTACTTACTATAAGAAATGACAGAAGAAATTGCTTCAGAGAAAACTGAGAATTCTACAATGTAATACAGAGTAAAATGAGAAGAAATAGGAAAATAATTTATATAAGAACACACAATCATATTAAAAGAAACCATTCTGGACCCACATTTAACACTACATACAAAGATAAGATCAAAATGGGTCCAAGATTTAGGCATAAAGAACAAGATCATAAATAAATTAGAGGAACATGGGATAGTTTACCTCTCAGACTTGTGGAGGAGGAAGGAGTTTGTGTCCAAAGGAGAACTAGAGATCATTATTGATCACAAAATAGAAAATTTTGATTATATCAATTTAAAAAGCTTTTGCACAAACAAAATTAATGCAAACAAGATTAGAAGGGAAGTAACAAATTGGGAAAACATTTTTACAGTTAAATGTTCTGATAAAGGCCTCGTCTCCAAAATATGCAGAGAATTGACTTTAATTTATAAGAAATCAAGCCATTCTCCAATTGATAAATGGTTAAAGGATATAAATAGACAATTTTCAGATGATGAAATTGAAACTATATCCATTCATATGAGTGTTCCAAATCACTATTGATCAGAGAAATGCAAATTAAGACAACTCTGAGATATCATTATACACCTGTCAGATTGGCTAAGATGACAGGAACAAATAATGATGAATGTTGGAGGGGCTGTGGGAAAACTGGGACACTAATACATTGTTGGTAGAGTATGAAAGAATCCAACCATTCTGGAGAGCAATCTGGAACTATGCCCAAAAAGTTATCAAACTGTGATACCCTTTTACCCAGCAGTGCTATTACTGGGCTTATATCCCAAGGAAATATTAAAGAAGGGAAAGGGACCTGTATGTGCTAAAATGTTTGTGGCAGCCCTTTTCATAGTGGCTAGAAACTGGAAGATGAATGGATGTCCATCAATTGGAGAATGGTTGGGTAAATTATGGTATATGAATGTTATGGAATATTATTGTTCTGTAAGAAATGACCAACAGAAGGAATACAGAGAGGCTTGGAAAGACTTACATCAACTGATGCTGAGTGAAAGTGGATATCTTCAACATAGAGAAGAGCTAATCCAATTCCAAATGATCAATGATGGACAGAATCAGCTACACCCAGAAAAGGAACACTGAGAAATGAATGTAAACTGTGAGCATTATTTTGTTTTTCTTCCCAGATTATTTTTACCTTCCGAATACAATTCTTCCTTTGCAACAACAACAACAACAACAAAATTTGTTTCTGCATATATATATTGTACCTAGGATATTCTATAAGATATTTAATATATATGGGAATGTCTGCCATCTAAGGGAGGGGGTGAAGGGAAGGAGGGGAAAAATTCGGAACAGAAGGGAGTACAAGGGATAATGTTGTAAAAAAAAAATTACATATGCATATTTACTGTCAAAAATGTTATAATTACAAAAAAAATTTACAAAAATAAAGCTATTAGAAGGAGGAGGCTTGGAGCTAAGCCTGAAAGATGCCAGGATTTGTATGAGAATGTGAGCTGTGGCGAGGGTCCCACTTTTTTGTGCGTTTAGCACCTTAATAAAAATATTATTTTTAATAATATGTAATAAATAATAAAAGTCACCTTAATAAAATATTACTTTAATAATATTTTAATAAATAAATAAATAAGAAACCATTCTGAGTTGCTAGAAATAAAATGAAATAAAAAGTTAGATCAATGCAATGACTAACCATGATTCCATGAAATCTATAATTAAACTAACTTCATGAAGTATGCTTTCTGACAGAGAAAAATAAAATATAAATAGGTAGATATACATACACATATACATAGATGTATGGGTATGTGTTTGAGAGTATTTGAACTTGGTCAATGTGGAAAACTGGTTTGTTTGATAGTTCATAGTTGTCCTAAGGACTTTCTTTTCATTCCTTTTTATTCCAATGGGGAAGAAGAAGAAGAGCAAGAAAAAGGAAATAAATTTCTATTTATTGAAATAAATCATATTAATAGAAAACTAGCTTATAAATTGTAGTCCTGAGAATTGCCATCAGCATTGGGAAGTTAAGAGATTTGGTCATATTTACACAGTATGTAACAAAGATGGAATTTGAAACTATGTCTTCTTGACTCCAAAATTAGCCCTCTATCTTATTTCCTTATATTGCATCATTTAAAAGTCTAAAAACTCTGAGTCTGTCCCAAACACATAAATCTCAGCCCAAACTAAACATAAAGTTTCAAGGTCATTGTTTTCCTCTGGCCTAGCCCCTCTTCTGCCTTTATTAGGAATATATAGTCAGTAGTAAATCACACTACAAAGGCAAAGTGCAGATGTTAGAATATCAATTCCACCATCTAGAAGCCAGAAAGCTTGTAGAAAATTAGGTAAAGGAACAACTAAGATTTACTTAAAGCAAATGTTATAAGGAAAAGACAACTTCATTTGCAACAGAATTTTCAAGAAAGGGAAAGAAAAAATAGAATAATCTATTAGTAAGACTACTGTCTTAAAAAACCAATCTATACTAAACTTGTTCCAAAGGATTAGAGTCAACAGAATGGTTGCAAAGTAAAGTGTTTTATCATGCTCTTCAGACCTTCCTTTGATAAGAAGTTAAAAAATTCATAGAATTTCACTTAGCTAGAAACCTATTTGACCTTCACACACAGTTTCTAAAAGCCACAACAATAAAATGAAGTAAAGAAGCAACTATAAATTCTCAGGAACAATATGGCATCCCAATTGCATTGGTTTGCTAAAGAATTGTTTTTTTTTTTTAATTTTATAATCCAAAGTATAATTAATAATTAATTATTGAGATGCTTTAGTACATGAGATAGTAACTAATATTAGGCCAATGGTCACAATAATCACTCTAAGAATATTTACATAGTGCTTTAAGTGCTTTAAATACACATTAAGCACATTAAATACATTATTCCATTTCTTGTATATGCAGTCTTAAGCACATCTAATATAAATCTTTAAAAATATCATTATAACAATATGAAAATTTGACTCATGCTATGACATTGCTTCCTCACTTACAAGAGAAGTCACTTTTGTGGTACCTAAAAAATAATTCAATTCAATTCAACAAACATTTGCACAAAAAACAAAGCACTTATGATAAAGGATTGAGCCAAACTCTAGAGATATAAAGACAAGAATGAAATAGTCCCTGTACTCCAAGAGTTTACTTACTTCTTCTAGGAAAGGATGCAGATGCTGTGATGTGATAGAAAACACAAGGTATATCTAGATAGATAGATAGATAGATAGATAGATAGATAGATAGATAGATAGATAGATGGATGAATGGATGATAGAAGATTGACAGGTATAGGTATAGACAGATAATAGATAGATGATAGCTAGATAGATACACACATAGAGAAAGTGTGTGTGGGTGAGTGGGGATCAAGGGTAAATACCAAGTAAGGAACTTTGAAAAGGCCTCAATTTAGAGGTATCATTTGAACTGAGCCTTAAGGAAGCTAGGTATTCTAAGAGGTGGAAGTAAAAAAAAAATAGAAGTAAAGAAAGGGGGGGGGGTATTCTAGAGATGAAAACAAACTGGTAAAGTAGATGAGCAACTTCTAATATAGAATTTAAAAAAAAATCTTTAGTCTGCTGTAAAGGTCTCCAATGATTAAATTCCTACCTATTTTTCTGATTATATTTCACATTATTCTTTTTACTCTATATTTCATAATAAATTAAAAAAGGTATATGTGGCCTGAATATTAAAATTTGGACCAAAAAACAAATAGAAGAGATCTCACAACTACAACTAAGGAGTGCAACCTTTTTTTTTTTTTTAATAGTATTTTATTTTTTCCAAATATATGTAAAGATAGTTTTCAGCATTCACCTTTGCAAAACCTTGTGTTCCAAATTTTTCTGCCTTCCCTCCTTCTCCCTCCCTAAGACAACAAACAATCAAATATAGGTTAAACATGTGCAATTCTTCTAAATATAAATTTCCAAATTCATCTTGTTGTGTAAGAACAATCAGATCAAAACTGAAAAAAAAAAAAAAAAAAAACAAGCAAACAACAACAACAGTGAAAATACTGTGCTTTGAACCACATTTTCTTTTTTCCCCTGAGGCAACTGGAGTTAAGTGACTTGCCCAGGGTCACATAGCCAGGAAGGATTAAGTGTCTAAGGGTCACATTTGAACTCAGGTCCTCCTTACTTCAGGGCTGATGCTCTATCCACTACACCAACTAGCTAACCAAAGAAGTACGGTAGATTACAAATGTCACAAATGCTAACAATGAAAAATTTCATTGCTGAAAAATTT
The DNA here is from genome assembly GCF_048593235.1 of Sminthopsis crassicaudata. Taxonomy (NCBI): domain Eukaryota; kingdom Metazoa; phylum Chordata; class Mammalia; order Dasyuromorphia; family Dasyuridae; genus Sminthopsis; species Sminthopsis crassicaudata. The sequence goes on along the minus strand of NC_133617.1, from coordinate 684,864,518 downwards.
AAGCTTTTGTATTAACAAAATCAATAAGGAAAGGTGTCAACTGGAGAGAGAAATCTTTATATCAAGCATTTCTTAATGCTTAAGATTTGTTATCCAAGATATATAGGAAATTAGCAGAGATGTAGAGCAAGAAAAACCAATACTCAAAGAATAAATGATGAAAAGTATATAAAGTTGTTTTCTTTTAATTGTTTAGGACTAGTCTCCTTATCATGCCCAATTTAGAAAAGAAGTGTTATTCATAATCCCGGGAACCATTTTTAACAGTATGAAAACTTTGACTGGGTCCATTTCTAACCTAAGCTTTTTTTTCCTCGCTTTGGACAAACTAGTACTCACCCCAATCCCAAGAAACTCATCATACTAATCCTGAAATTAAGGACATCTGATTAACGTAGCCCATTGCTATGCAGGACTTCTAACCTTAAAAAAATCTACCAATTTCAATTTTTGTCATCATTGATATTTTCAAAAGAAGATTTACAAACAATAACTAAATGAAAAATTTCTCCAGATAATTTAAGATGATAGAAATGTTAGCCAAAACATCTGTGTTTATATGCACTAAATGGACAAAGATTATAAAAGAAAGGTATAATCCACTTTAAAGAAACTGGAAAGAAAAGCATATTGATATATTGTTGGTAAAGCAATGGATCTATGAAATTATGTCAAGAGAATAACTAAAATTTTCATGTCTTTTGATCTATAGATAGCATCGCTAGGTACATATTCCAAAAATGTCAGTGATAGAAAAATTTCATATATACTAAAATATTATTGCAAAACACTGGAAACAAAATAGATACCTATAAATTAGGGCTAAATAAATTTTGGTACATAAATGTAATGGAATATTTTTTTTTACTGTAAGAAATGGCAAAATAAAAGATATAGAGAAACAAGGAAAAATGACTATTACCTAATACAAAAGGAAATAAGCAGAATCACTAAAACAATATGTACATTGATTACAATGATATAACAGAAACCAGAACAAAATCAAAACTGATTGCTGTGAAATTATTATAACCAACCTTAACCCTGAAGAAGAAATATAAGGCAGTGACTATTCCCTTCCTTAGAGAGGGAGGGGGGTCATTTCTGTGGAATACCAGAGACCCATCATTCTAAAGCTTGGAAGTGACCTTAAAGAGCATCATTTTAAAGATGTGGAAGCCAAAGTTCAGAGAGGTTAAGTGACTTGCCCAAGATCACATAAGCATAGTCAAAGACAGGCTTTGAATTGAAATTATTTGTTTTCAGAATCAAGATTTTTTCCCCCTTACTATTCCAAACTTTGATGGAGGCAGGTGATTGATTTTACAAAACTGGTTTTTTCTCTTAAATCTTTATTTTAAGAGATGATTCTTGAAGAGGAGAGGAGTGAGTATTGAGGAATAAAGGTGATATAAAAACAAAATGTATTAATAGGCAAATATAATACACATTAATTATATATCATATAGAGCATAGTATAACATTAATATAATGTTATTTTTTGTATCATTAAATAATGAATTTAAATTTTCTGTGAGGTGTTTGGAGTCAAAATGACTTGCCTAGAGTCCCACAGCTAATAAGTGTTAAGTGTCTGAGGCCAAATTTTAACTCTGGTCCTCCTGATTTCAGGGCCAGCACTCAATCCACTGTTATCTAGCCGCCCCTAATATTATACATTAAATATATTCATGTCCTTGATCCAACGCCTATTCTAATCTAACTTGACTATTAGTTGTTCCTTGCACATAATGCTTTACCTCCCACATCTGTACCTTTGTATAAAGCATCTCTAATCTGAAATGTACCCTTTTTCACCTCTACCTCTTAGAAGCCTCGGTTTCTTTTAAAATACAATCCATTTCCTCCATAAGGACTTTCTTGATTCTCCTGATTGTTAGGTTTCAGTCCAACCTGAAATTACATTATAATCACATGTATATGCATACCTGTGTTTCCCACAATCGAAATTAAGCTCTTCAAAGACAAAATTCTTTATTTTTTGCTTCTGTGTCATTGGTGTCTGAAGCAGTACACACCTCACACATAAGTAGTACTTATAAGTGACAGAGCCACACATTGACTTGAATTAAAATAAAAATGGTCATCTATAGCTGAGGAAATACAACCACAGTGCTTTACAAAAAATACAAATATGAACAATTCAGAGAGTAATAGAAAGGCTTGGAGAAATGGAGTCCAAGAAATTTGAAACAGGCAAATGACATTCACAGTAACTACAATAATTATAATAATGTTAACTACACACACACACACACACACACACACACACACACACACACACACACAGAGTCAAACTCAATGGCTAATCTTGATTCTGAAGAAAGAATGATATATCTTTCCATTCAGATAAAGAAGAGGGAAGAATTGTGGGCTTAGTAGTCCATGTCCATTTTGCAGGTTTGTTTCGCCCACCCAATTTACTTTCTTACTTTTTTTCATATTTATTTATTTATTAGAACGTTTGGAATAAAACAGGCATTTATATAACATAATATAATGAAAAAGATAATGTTACATGAAACTACAAATCTATTATGTACAACTTGTTATTCCTTGCTAGTCATGTAAATTTCTTCATTTTAACTTTTTTTTTCCATTCCTACCCTCCTTCCTAGAGACAGCTATCAGAAGACACAAATAGTTGCATAGATAGACTTGATAAATAAGATAGATGCATAGAGAGAGATGATAGGTAGGTAGGTAGGTAGGTAGATATAGATAGATAGATAAACATTTATTTATTTAGCAATTTCCCCTAAAAGCAGATAGCATTTTTCTTCATATTTTTCTTTATTGTTAATTTGGATATTTACAAAACAAAAAGACTTATTCATTTAAAGGCATTAAAAAAAACAATATACAATGTTCTCTTTGTTCTTCTCACTTTACTCTTCATTATTTTGGACAAGTCTTTCCATATATTTCTAAGATCATTAAGCTCATGATTTTTATAACACAGTACTATTCCATCCCAATCATATACCACAATATTTTCCAATTGATGGGTATTCTTGTAATTTCTAGTTTTTTCCACCACAAAAAGAATTGCTATTAACATTTTAGAACATATTGGGTCTTTTTCTCTATTCCTAATCATATTTGGAATTAGACCTAGTAGTAGTCTATGAAAAATATATAAAAATTATCATCAAAGAGATATATTATTGGAAAAGTAGGTAAAATAGTGAAGAATAATTAATGAAATGGCAACTCTAATAGAGTATGGGATATATAGATACTGCAAAATAGGTGATGGTATTATCCCCATTTTACAATTGAAGAAACTTAAGCAAATAGAAGTAAAGTGACTTGCCTAGGATCATACTGCTAGTAAGTGGATTTGAAGCTGGATTTGAATTCAGGTTGCTCTGATTCCAGGTCCAGTGCTCTTTCCATTATGCCAGCTACTACATAGGAGGGTTCAATAATAAGCAGGGTGGGAAAAAGTAAAGATTAAGGGGGAATGACTGAGGTAAAAGAAAAAATTAAAAGCCTTTAATAAAACTTTCTAAAAAAATGGACTAAGTAATACAATTGGAAAATATATTCATTTCAACCAAATTGGATTTATCATTAAAAGACATTTGGCAGATAATGTAAGAACTTTAAATTTAATGCACCTCTGTAAATTGTACAAATTGCCCATGGTAACATTAGAATTAGCTGCCAAAAAAGCTTTTGTTCACCTAGAAGGAACATTCATAGAATCATAGTATTTCAGAGTTGGAAGAGACCTTAGGGACTATTTAATCCAATGCTTTCCTTTTACAGAGGAGAAAACTGAATCCAAGGTAGGTGAAGTAAAATGTGCAAGTTCACAGTTTATTATCAGCATAATGAGGACTAGAAGACATGTCTCAATTCCCAAACCAGTGCTTTTTCCAAACACCACTATTAGAAATGGAATGCATTGTAGAAACTTTCTCTGGGTAATTAATGTTCATTATAAGAAATCTAAAGCATGTGTAAAAATAAATAATCAGATCACTAGAGTTTTCAGTGAAGAAGACAAAGTTGGCCCCTCTATTCACTCCATTTAATTTGATCTATAAAAACTCCAGCAGTTGCCATGAGAAACCATCTCAAATTACTAAGTATAAAAAGCAGTTATGCTTCATATATTATTTGAAAATGATGTTAAAATTCACTTATCAAATTCATTTAAAGAACTGACAAGTCTTACAAATATTCTATCTACTTACCAGTATAAATGAAGAATTGGACTTGAAAATTAAGACCACTATATCATCACAATATACCGATGAATCTGTAAGCCTACTTTGGTTAATTTTTATATAATCAAAATTAAAACCAGTGAAAAATACTCTGAGTGGATATCTTCAACACAGAGAAGAGCTAATCCAATTCCATTTGATCAGTGATGGACAGAATCAGCTACACCCAGAAAAGGAACACTTGGAAATGAGTGTAAACTGTGAGCATTTTTTTTTGTTTGTTTTTTGTTTTTCTTCCCAGATTATTTTTACCTTCTGAATACAATTCTTCCTTTGCAACAACAACAACAAAATTCGGATCTACACACACACACACACACACACACATATATATATATATATATATATATATATTATACCTATGTATGGGAATGCCTGCCATCTAGGGGAGGGGAAAAACTTGGAACAGAAGGGAGTACAAAGGATAATGTTGTAAAAAAAATTACCTATGCATATGTACTATCAAAAAATGTTTATAATTATAAAATTAATTTTAAAAAAGAAAAGAAAAATACTTTGAGGTTAGTGGAAATAAATGTCTTTTTTTCTACCTCTAATCTGATCAAAATTATATCCTCTTTTTAGAATTTAAACAATTCATTTTGACAATTTCTCCAAATGTCATGGCTGGCAAGATTTCAGACAGTTATGATACATAAGCCATTGTTGGAGAATTCTATGAGTACCTGTAAAACTTCATGTTCCTATTAGTAAGAATTCTAGAGGACACAGTATCAATAACTTAATATCGCTATCCTTTACATGAGCTAAATTGGGTTTTTCAACTAATCTAGAGGTACATGTATATTCACTAAATAAAAAGTTTAGCTTGTGATGCTGCCTACTTTGTTAGGCTCCTTTACATTTGTTAAGCAGTGTTTTCTATACAAAGTGTAATTACTTTTATATATACTTAATCAGGTTTTTATAAAAGAATACTAAAACATATACAGAGACATATTTATCTCAAAAATAACATATCTTCATATATATATATATATATATATATATATATATATATATAAAAATATATATATATATATATATATATATATATATATCCCCTTCCACTAAAGTAGAAACTTATTCATACTGCCTTCTACTGCTTAGATGAAATATGCAATAACTTCAGGTGCTTAAGCAACAGACTCCTATTGGTATGAGGAAAGGTTGGGATGAACTGCTCTCTCAGTCTGTTCTGTAGAGCAGTGGAATTCTCATTCAGTAAGTATCAGCACCCTACTCTATTTGGCCCTTAGGCTATTTGATATAATCTTACTTACTTGGCATCTTTTTAGATTGTAGAATACTTATAAATATAACCTATAAAGATATTGAAAGATAAAGTAAGCAAGGTGATGGAGCATTACATTATATATATGTGTATGTGTTAAATATGTGTATATATAAAGATATGTTTATCATTTATATATATATATATATGATAAATAGATAAATAAGATAGAGATAGATAGACAGATAAATATAAAGAAATCCTGACTTCAATAAATGGTGAGATTTGTACCAGATATAAAAATCTCTAAGATAAGGGAACCTTTTCTGTATTTTGTTTTTATTCTTTCTGCTACATTAAATGAAGTAATTAAATCTATGAAAATATATAAAGTTATCAGCAATTGGTTTACTGCTATTCTGCATTCAAATTCTAGCAAATAAGTTTACTCTGAGAGTAAAATAGGACACTCCTTTGTTTCTAGTTACTCACCATCATAATAAAGTAAAAGAAGGATTGAATTTTTTGGCAGCCAATTATTCCTCTCATTAAATACATGATTTTTTCAGAAAAATTTAAATTAGGGCTAGTAGTTCTGTTGTGTACACTTGGGATGTTATATCTTATCTGTTTGTTTGCTTTGTTATTTCTACTTACTTTTATATATATATCTTTATATATATATATCTTCATATATATATATATATATATATATATATATATATATATATATATTTAGAGAGAGAGAGAGAGGGAGAGAGAGAGATCGTTTTTAACATTCACTTTTGTAAGATTTTAAGTTCTAAATATTTTTCTCCCTTTCTTCCCACCTCCCCAAGATAGCAAACAATCTGATAAAGGTTATACATGAATGTTAATTTTAAACATATTTCCATGTTAAGTCATATTGTAAAAGAAAAATCAAAACAAAAGGGAAAAACACGAGAAAGAAAAAATCACAAGAAAAATAGTGTGCTTTGAAGGTTAAAAATACTATGGTTCAATCTGTATTCAATCTCCTTTGTTCTCTCTTTGGATGCACAGATGATATTTTCTATCCCAAATCTTCTGAAATTGTTTTGGATCACCACATTGATGAAAAGAACTAAGTCTGTCATAGTTGATTGTCATGCAATCTTGCTATTACTATTTACAATGTTTTCCTGGCTTCACTTATTTTGCTCAAATTCAATATATATAAATCTTTTCAGGCTTTTCTGAAACCAGCCTGCTCATCATTCCCTACACAACAATAGTATTCCATTACATTCAAATAGCACAATTTTTCCAGATATTCTCCAACTGATGGGCATAGGATGTTATGTCTAACTTAGAAGGCCAATAGAGTTATTGGGAACCTTTGGGAACCCGGGGAAGCCTTGAGCATAGTCAAGGTGTGGCATTAGGGAAGGAGAGTAAGATAAGGAGAAAGGAGTGAAAGGGAAGGAGAAAGGACCATGGTGATACAGACTAACAAAGAAAGAAAGAGAAGGGGAAAGTGTCTTTGAAGAGGATTGTCCACACTTTGCTCAGCCTTAATTACTGAATGGGTTCAGCCTCAGGCAATCTGAGACCTTTTGAAAACCTTATCTTAAAAAGGTCTAGGTACCTTATTTCACTCGGGACCACCTATCTTTATCTACAATCTTGCCACTGAATTTAGATGGCTCTAGAGGGAGAAGTGAGGCTGGTGTTTTTGCACAACCCTTCTTTACTTAAATCCAGTTCATTTGCATGTCATGCATCACCTCTGTGATGGCATGGTCCTCTTTAAGAATGAAAGACAAACTAACAGCTTCAGGGCCACATAATTTCTTCTGCAACCAAGGATGAACTGAACTCAAGATTAAAGAGTACTTATAATTTTAGAAGCATCTCAATGTCCAAAGTGAAAAAAAAAAAAAAAAGAAAAAAGAATTTTAAGGTAAGAGTTGGTCTGGAATCACTGTTATATGGGCAATTCTTTGATATCCCCCACAGGGGGATTTTTTTTTCTTTTATGGGGCATTTATAGTGCCTTTTTGTGAAATTTGGGTTAAGGATTTGGTCATAAGTTCTGTGTCTTCTGCTTGCCTTCATGTGTTGTCTGCAGCTTTCAAAAAAACTCCCCAAAATTTTCCATTTAATTTCTTAAGCTGACCTATGATATATCGATAACTCACTGGGGAAAGTCACATTACAGAAGGGATAACTGTACATAGGACCCTGTTCAAAATACACATTCTTCAGGGTTATCTAAAAATATAAATATTTCCGGGGAAGCTTCATGATAATATTGAACAAAGCCAATATTCTCAGTACTCTTCAATAATCTATGTGAACTAAGAACTAGAATAAAAGCACTAGGTTTTGATTTTTTTCATTTCATATAGAGCAAACTCTCAATCTTATATGTACAGATGTTTGTTTACTTGTTCAGTTTTTAAAAGTAGAACAAACCTTTTTCTGTATCACACAAAGTCTTTATCCTACTGTGTTTTGATGTGGCATGAGAGGGTGGTCTAGTATTCCTCTGCCTAACTTGTGGGGTTGAAGTATCTACTCAAAAGATTCAGCTCTTTGCTTCCAAAGGTTATGTATAAAGATTCATAGCCAGGGATCATGACAGTGAGTTTGTAGGCAAATTATAAAGAGAAGTTGTTAATTTTTCTGGACTTTCAAAACATTTCACATTTCAACATCTGTTTACCACAGGGTTGAATAATCAGAGAGCAAGAATTCCCGTGATGTTTTAAGGTTGATAAGAATGGATTTTGTTAGAATTATGTTCTATGCTTTTTAATGTCTCACTAAAAGGAGGGAAAATCTTGCTACAAAGAATCAGAGAGAGGAACACAATTTAATAATCTAATGATTAGATATGGATGACCAAATATTATGAATATCCTGATAAAATGGAACTACAAACTCATACAATTACCAGACTGGGGAAAGTGGGCAGAGGGTTGCAGTGAATATACTTGAAATAAATGCTCCCTCATCTAGAGCTTAGAAATATTTTTTTACTATACAGATATTATTAGTGTATTGATATTTGTGGTAAATGTATTTGACCTATGGTAGTATTTCAAATAAACTAGAATTCATTTCTAAGGAGCACACTTTCCATTAGAAGGTGGTTAAGTGGCTAAAATTGTATTGATTTGAGACTTTTATGGATCCTTTTATCATGAAATGATAGAAGAAAGAAATGCAAATATTTCTGTACAAGATCTCTACAACTGAACCCTTCCATTCTTTTTCCACAGCTACTCTCCATTATCTTGGATTTCTCTACACCATACATTGACTATATCAATAAATTCTCTTTAAAAAACAAAACAAAACAAAACAAAACAAACAAACAAAAAAAAAAACGTAAGCTAGCATTTACCATATCTCTGATCTAAATGTCTTCAATTTCTTATTATATATGATAGGAACAATAATTTAACTCTATAAAATTCTAACCTCTTTAGTCACATTCAAGATGGTCCATCATCTGGTTCCTTATCTGTAAAACCATAGGGTTGAATTAGATAGTGTCTGAGGTCCTTTATAGCTCCAGATCTCTAATCTAACTTTTCTTAAAATTACCACCAGGTTACCAGAAGGTCAATTACGACTTCCTTTTCATTACATTGGCCTTGTTAATCAATAGACTGTTGCTTATAATTTTTCCAATTTAGTAGAATTTGCCAAAACTTGAGCCTTTTGGGAACATCCTCAATATCCCATAGCCATTTCCATTTTGCCATGAAGTATTCTAAGAGGACTTTAGGAGAAAGTGAATACTGCCATACAACTATGGCCCTATCATTGTGTGTATTCTCTTTAGTGATGCATATCCAACTTATCCATGCAGTTTCATTCTTCATTGGTCTAGTCTTTCATGGTTAATCCCTTCTCTGAGTTCCTAGAGCATTTTAGCCATTCCTTTGATGCAGGGTACACACTAACATGTACATACACACACATATATACATCTATCTAAATCTATCTATATATGTATGCATATGTGTACATATATGCATACATATGTGAATTTTGATACTTATAAATACTTCTGATCTTATACATGCTCTTTCCTCCTGTCCTATGATGGTCAAAAATTTTAATGAGCTATTATAAACAAAAAATCCATTACTTTGAAAGCTAAGCTTCAAATTACAAGTGTCTAAACACAAGCCTGGTGTTTAGATGATAGACATAGAAACCATTATCACCCTCATAATTCAAACAATGTGTAACTGTCTAGGTCCAGGGAAAGTTTGCACTTTACTAGTTCATCTTTTTAAAAATATTTTTGTAATATTGAGGCAGCTAGGTAGTGCAGTAGATAGAGAACCAGCCCGAATATATATTATTAAATACCATTAATATAATCATATTAATATCTTAATATAAATTCTTCCTCTTCTAAATATTTCCATGTCTCTTTGAAATCATGTTGTTTTTTCCTAATTTCTTATAGTGCAAAGATGTTTCATTACATTCACATAATCCAGTCTGGGAAGAAGAAACTGAATAAGCTATATATAAATTCCCAAGGAAAAAGCAAGAACTGAGAAAAAATGGATTCACAAATGAATTCTAAAAAAAAATTAAAAAACATTCTAACAAGCATTAAAAACATTAATTCCAATGCTAAATAAATTATTTACAAAAATAAAAAGAAGGGATTTTACCAAATTTCTTATCTGATACAATTGTGGTCTTGGTACGTAAATCAGGGAGAATCAAAACAGAAAACAAAAATTATAGATTAATAATCTTAAATGAATATTATTGAAAAAAATGCTCAATAAAATATTAGAGGCAAATATATTAGGGGCAGTGGATAGAACAATGAATCTGGAGTCAGAAAGTCCTGGTTTCAAATCTATCCTCTGAGATTACTAGCTGTGTGATCCTGTGCTTAGAGTCATTTAACCTACTTCAGTTTCCTCATCTGTAAAATGGGAGTAACAACAGCACCAATCTCCCAGATTTGTTGTGAGGATCAAGTAAATACATGCTGGTACATACATCATCAACATCATAATTAATAAATAATCTAAAACAACATATCACAAATATTATATATTATCATCTGGCTGGGATTAAACTATAAATGCAGAATTAGTTAATATTAGAAAGATTCTAAATGTAATTATATTGAGAAAAACAATAAAAATATAACTACATTAAAAGATACAAAATATATTTTAAAAACATACATCCATTTCTACTTTAAAAACACTAAATGATATAGGAATAAATGAATTTTACCTTAATATGAATATTCCCTTAATAACAGATATATAGAATCAGTATTGTATTTTATAGAAAGAAACTAGAATGCTTTCCACTAAAATTAGGAGGAAAACAAGGATGTTCACTGTCAATATTTCTATCCGATTTGATACTGGAAATGTACACTACGGATATAAAATTTTTTAAAAGAAGTTAAGGGAATACGCATAGGAGGAGGAGCAATAGAAGAAAGAAGTGGAGGGGGGTGAGGAAAAAGAAAAGGAAGGGGAGGAGGAGAAGAAGAGAGGAGAAACAAACAAAATGGTTGCTTTTTGCAGATGATATGATGGAGTACTTAAAAAGACTAGAGAAATCAATAAAAACATAATTTCCTCAAAGTTTAAGGATGTCAAATAAATTCTGGCTTATCCTTTGATGATTTAGAGAAAGAATTAGAGTGACATTTTAGTGCAACATTCAGCTATATAATTTTAGGTTTGATACACATTTTGTCATGTCAATTTGATACACATTCTGTCATGTCAATTTGATACGCATTCTGAAATGCCAATTTGGGTTCATTGTACTTTAGGATAGAGACAGGAATTTTTCTGTAGTCCTAGCAACTAACATAGTGTATTACACATAGTAGGTATGTAATAAAATTGCATTATTAATGATGGTAGTGGTGATGATCACAATTATGGTGACATAAAGCAGGCTATAATAGAAAACAGGCTATACTAGACATATGAAGTGAAGTTCTTAAGACAGCATGCTCAAAAAAAGATCCTGTTTGTCAGTTTATTTGTTAATAAGCACTTGGAGCTTATTTTAGTATGATTATAGTATTAAGCATAATCTAGTATTTGATGACCTAGTATTAGATTTAATATGATTAATATGATTTATTTTAGTAGGATTTCATGCATTTTAAGATCACTTTGGCAGCTACATAAAGGATAGAGTCAATTGGGAAGAAACTTAAGGCAGCCAGAACCTTGAAGACTATTTCAGTACAGTTATCTCTTCCATATCATTGGGATTACAAGTATAAATCCCCTATGATCTGCAAAACCTGGGTAAAATTTTTTGGCCCTCCTTTCATACCAAATAAGTCTGAATTTTTTTCTTTTTCTTTTTTGAGGTATTTATAATATTTTAATATATAATTTGTTGATATTATACAGTACATTTTCTGAGTTTCTAAACTTTTCTGAGTCATTTGCTGGCCTTTGCATGTGATCTGTGGCTTCTACATTTCATGTCTTACACCAGTTGGTAATCTATCAGAACTACAATGGGGAAAGTCTTGATATGGAAAGAATAATTATAGTTCCAGGGAGATGATAAGAATCTATGTAGAGGTAGTAGTTGTGGGGAGGGGAGGAAGGGAACTAGACAAAGCCAGGGTAAAAATGACAAACTTTGAATAGAGATTGGATATACAGGCAAGTGTGATTAAGAATTACAAGGTAACATTGAGTCTTCTAGCCTTAGGAGGATGAGAGAGTGAGAGAGCAAGAGTGTTAAGCTTTCCAAAGCTCTTTTTGCTATAATCATCTTTGATCAACAAAACAACCCTTTTCTGCAGGTGCTGACAGATAAATAAAATGAGGCTGATACACATCTAATAAATCTGAGGTAGGTTTTGAATTTAAAGATCTTCTGTACACTCTCCACTATACCACTTAGCTGCCATAGCACAAATTTATGTTGTCCAGAGATGGTGGCATAAAGCAGCGTAGGGAGCACTAGGCATGGAATTGGGAAGACTAAATTTCATGAGTTCAAATATGGCCTCAGACCTTTACTAGCTATGTGACTCTGGACAAGTCATTTAATCAGTTTCTTCATCCATAAAATGAGCTCAAGAAGAAAATGACAAATCACTCCATTATCTTTTGTCAAGAATAAGAAATGATGAGCAAGCTAATTTCAGAAAAAACCTAGATTGATTTACATGAACTGATGCTAAATGAAGTAAGCAGAACCAAGGAAACATAGTACAGAGTAACAACAAAACTACGTGATGATGAACTGTGATAGACTTGGTTCTTTTCAACAATGAAGTGATTCAAGGAAATTCCAACAGACTTGTAATGGGAAGTGCCTTCTGCATCCAGAGAAAGAATTACGGAGACTGAATGTGGAACAAAACATAGTATTTTCACCTTTGTTGTTAGTTTGTTTGCTATTCTTTCTTTCACCTTTTGATCTGATTTTTCTTGTGCAACATAATGAATATGAAAATATATTTAAAAGAATTGCACATGTTTAACATATCAAATTGCTTGCTGTCTTGGGAAAGGAGAAGGTGAAGAAAAAATTGGAACACAAAGTTTTGCAAAGGTGAATTTGAAAATTATTTTTGCAAGTATTTAAAAAAATAAAATACTATTAAAGAAAAGAAAACTCCAAATGACTTTCTTCTCCATAATGCAGTGATTCAAGGCAATTCCAATAGGCTTGAGATAGAAAATATCATCCCAAGAAAGAAGTATGGAAATTAAATATGGATCAAAGTATAATATATTCACCTGTTTGTTTTCTTTCTTGTGTTTTTTTTGTATAACATGATAAATATAGAAATATTTTTAAAAGAATTGTACATAATATAACCTGTATCAAATAACTTGCTGTCTTGGGGAGGGGGTAGGGAGAAAAAGTTTGGAACACAAAGTATTACAAAAATGAATGTTGAAAACTATCTTTACATATATTTGGAAAAATAAAATAATAAGCCCTCTTTCATCTACATCCCATCATTCAACATTAAATAATGATTATTATAACATCTCCTTTTCATATAAGATTGTATTATAGACAAAAAACTTTAATTGATCGTTACAAGAACTCAGAAAAAATGAGGGATACATTTTATTTTCTCATTTTACAGATGAAAAAACTAAGGTGGTAATGCACTTTTTGAGCATGAGGACCACAACTTAGACTTTTTTTTCTCAAATTACCTTTCAAGAATATTGATAACAAAGCATTTGCCCAGTAAATTCTCTTTGATTACAGCTCTATCAACACAAGGGATAACTTCATTTGAGAACTTTTTTTGGAAATGTAACTTTTCAGTTAACACTTTTGACTAATGAAAAAAAAATCAAAGTAGGAATAATATAGCCCCTATCTGTTTCTTAAGTTAAATACCATCTCTAATTTTCTTTCCATCATTACTTTATGGCAAGATCATGTATGAACCATTGACTTAACAAGAAGGTTGAACTCAGTGAAACAGCTTTATCACTGCCAAAGCACATGGTTTTAAGAGTTATAAGCACTCTAAAATTAGCAGTATCTGTCATTTACAGTAAGTGACTCATCACTCTTAATGGCTTTTTTTAGTTCCATAGTCCACATAATTTCTCAAGAAAAACCCAGATAATTCTCTAAGATTCTTTCTATTTTTAGTGTCATTTCTGCTATAGCAAATAAGAACAATGACTCTAAAACAATCTTTTCTTTTCCAAGTACTATAGCTCCCCTCTGCTCATTTCAATTTCCCCTTTTATGCTCTACATCTCCACCAATTGTAGCCATACACATTGATAAAACATTTTTCTTCCCGTTTATTCAAAAAGGAAAAATCAATCAACCAGTATTTATTAAACATCTACTGTTAGCCAGCTACTGTGCTAAGTGTTAGGAAAATAAAAGGATCCTAGCACCCCTATCTTTATTTCTATAGCACTTTCATGCATTATTTCACTTGATTCTCACAATAACCACAATCATTCAACAATAAAGCAAAAATTACGATCCCTATTTTAGAGATGAAAAAAATTATGACCCTTAGTGTTTAAGTCACTTATTCCAAGATCAGAAAGCAGTCAAGTAGAAAAACTGGTGTTTAAACACATTGTCTTAAATTATTTTGTAAGTCACAAAATATTTCTGAATCCTAGGTTGCTCATATGTAAATTAAAATGACTGAAAGTTAATAGTGGTTAAAACCCTAATCAGCTCTAAGTGCTGATTCCTAGGTGTCTTTGCTACATAGGAATGTAGAGTCTATCCAGTCTGTTACAGAACTTAACCAGAACTCAAAGTCAAAATTGTCCTCCTTCAGCGATAGTTTGGAGCATCATTGACTGAAGCATTGAAGTGGGTTAAAGATGGTCAAGGGGAGAGTAGGGAAAGACTTGGTGGTAAATATACTTTTTATGACCTGTGTGAAGTGAGAATGAAGTGGCTGTTCAGAAAATCACATCAATGACTCATCAATGTGTGAAGGCAAGGCAAGAGGAAGGAAAGGGAGAGAGAGGGAAAAGAGAAGAAACATTTTCACCTGTTATGTGTCAAACCCAGTACTGTGCTGGGTATATAAATACAGGGGATGGAAAGACACATAAATTGTGTCTAAAAAGGGAGACACGTAAAAAAGGAGCTGAAAAAAGTAATTGGCTTGGGGAAATGAATGCTGGCAAAGTCCAGGGAGTCTAAAGCGCAGTCTAGAAGAGAATTAAAGCTTTTGCTCATCTCTCAAATACAGATAGTTCATCTGTAAAATATATGGCATCAAGATATAAATTTAGAGATGAGAAACTGGGAGCCACTGGAGCTTTTTGAGTTAGGAAATGACAAGTGTATTTCCATGCTTAAGAAATAGCAAAATGGGAGTTGCTTGGATAGCAGACTGGAAAAGGAAGAGGATAGAGACGTATACCAATTAGAAGCCTACTGTAATAATTCATAGAAGAGGCAATAAAAATATAGATGATGGGGAATTTTATTTTATTCTAGCTTTCCACTTTACAATTTCTTCGGCAAACATCATTTTCACAACTAAAACATTGTGGCATTAAAATATACTGAGTATAAAATGCAATATGTCTCCTAGTATGTGTTCCTAAAAACTTGCACCTTGACAATATTTTAAAGAATTGAATCAGACTTCAAATACCATTCTCTTGGGAAGTATTTTACCTCTTTTAGAACAACATATATTGAAATATGTCACTGTGAATTTTTTTCTTCAAATTCTACATCATTAAATGAATTTAAACACTAAGGGAGATCAGTTCATGAACATCTACTACCAGGCAAAAGCAATTGTTAGAATAGTGTCAGTTTTATGAAAATATTTTTTCACTACAGAAATAATGGGAAAACTTACACTTTTCTACTTGTAATATTCATATATCAAATAATGGTTTAACCATTCTAAAAGAATATTTCATCTGCTATACTACTAAATTCAAAGTTTTATTAATAATGAAAACTGGCATTTATATGCACTTGAAGATTTGCAAAGGTTTTTACATACATTATCTCATTTGATTCCCAACAAAACACAACAAGGTATTGTACTACTGGTATTGCTATCCCCATTTAACAAATAAAGAAACAATGACTGAGATGGATTTGGTACTTTCATATTATTTCCACAGCTAGTAATATTCAGAGGCAAGTCTTCTCTGGGATATCTTCTAATTCCAAGTTCAGATTATTTTCCTTAATATAATATAGCTTGCTGAATGCTGACCTTCTATTATGCCCTCTAGAACTCTTCTATGTTGTTAACAAACCATTTTTCATATTACAACTTTTCCTCTCACAAACCTCCCATTTTATTTCAATCCAACCCAGTTATTTTTATAAAGTCTCAGTGTCTTTAGAATCCAATTCTGCCACATAGATCAGTCCCTTTTCCTAACTTTCAATTTTGGTCTTTTGTTAAAGAGTATATTTACTTAGGTTGCATAGTGGATAGAGCACTGGACCTACAGTCAAAAAGAGCTAAATTCAGATCTAACCTCATACAATAGCTGTATAACCTTAGAAGAGTCATTTACCTCTACCTTCTTCCCTTCTCTCCTCTACAAAATAAGGGTAAAAATAATGACACATAACCTCCTGGATTGTTCTTAATTTAAAATAAGATAGTATTTGTAAAATGTTACAAATATTAACATAAAATGTTGCTATTATTATTGATAGATTAGACTTTTAATGATCTTTCAAGAATCCCTTATTAGTCTTTAGTTGCATATCAAAATAATGCTAAAGCCCTTACTTGTTCATGTTCTAGTTTCTGAACTAGTTCTCAAATAAAGAACTCAATATTAAAAAGTTCTGAGCTGATCTCCTTCAGAGAAGCTTCTACCTGGATTCAACCCATGATACTGAGGATTTCTTTTACACCCAGCACACTACAGTTGGTGACGTCTCCCTTGACAATTAGAAATAGGAATGTTTCCTATCATTTTAACAAATTATTTTTGCTACTGTGCTACACTATTCTGCTATAATGCATCCCATAGTCCCCAAACCTCTATTGACTACACCACTCTATCCAGTACAAGAAACTGTAATTGTTGTTCATTTGCTTAAGTTATATCTTCATGACCCTATTTAGCATTTTGTTATAGGAGTGGTCTGCCATTTCTTCTCATTCATCTTGCAGATGAGGATACTGAGGCTAATAAGGTTAAGTCACTGGTCTAGGTTCATAGAGCTAGTAAAAGTCTGAGCTTGGATTTGAACTCAAGATAAGTCTTCCCGACTCCAGATCTAACATTCTATTCTAGGAGAATTGATCTAGAAAGAAGAAGCCTATTCTTTAATAATTATTTTCATTTGAGAACCACTTAACTGAAACTTCTCTCCAAATGAACCAATTATTCATTCAATTTTATTTCCTTTTTTAAACTCTTTTTCCTTTTGACTTTTTTTCTTCATAATATTGTGCTTTCTGGTTCTCTACTTCTCTGGTCATTCCTTCTTAGTGTGCTTGGATATTTAATTATTTAAGGTCCATCCCTCCTTGTGTGCATATGCCCAGGGCTCTATTTTTGAGGATATCTCCAGGAGAAGTTTTTTCATGGTACAGATGGACTTCTGTTTTTGTTTTTGTATTCTCAACACAGAGCTGTGGAAAACAGCAGGGCATTAATAATACTTATTGAATTGAATTTCACTTGTTTCTTACTGTGATATCTGATGAACTTCTAGTGTTAAATTCTTGGCCCATGATGAATTATTCTCTTTTAGTCTGAATTTCACTGAGACCAAACAGGGTAATTTAATTTCATTGTAACCTAACTTTTGGCCAGAAACCTAACTATTGACTACTAATCAATACCTGGCAGAAACTCACAGAATGGAAGACAATGAAATAAAGAATCCAGAGCAAACTATTCAGAGACTCACATGTTTATGATGCTAAGCAAATATTTTCTATTAATAAATGACATTGATTCTATTAAAAGTCAGCACCTGACATTGTTTATCCAAGCCCTGACATTTTATGGCTGAACACAGTGCTTGTAATTCAGTTGTTTACATTTATATTTTGATTACTTTATAATTATACAGGAATCATTTCTGTCAGGACTAAGTTAGCAAGATTCCCAGAAATTAGAAATGGAATGGAGAGCTAGATTTATCAGTTGAATTTTTAAGTAGTCAGTTAAGATACGTCAATGTATGCTACTTAATCAATTCTGTGTCCTGATTTTTGTCACTACTAAAGGACTATAACAGGGGGTGACTGACACATTGCTGCAATGTACTGGTATTTAGAGGGGTCTAAAGCATTTTTAGAAACAAGTGAGTTTCACATTTGATTAGGAGGAATAAGCAATTAAAATAGAAAAATAACAGATTACAGCTTTTTACCCTTTTGCCCCAAAATCTGTATTGCAGACGAATTTCTCAAGAATGTGGTCTAATTGCATCTTCCCTTACATAGAGTTACCTCCCAAACAGTGAACTTATGTCTTCTTAGAGATAATATCACCTTCCCTTTCCTTAAATGAATTGAAAACAAGTTATATGCTGCTTGCCTCACATTTAAAAATGAATAATTACTGTTCATATTCTTGTTGAACTTTAAATGTTATAAATCTAGATCACTCTTAAAGTAAGATTCAACAAACATCCCTTAGTACCACTCTTCTAAAATTGATGCTACTATCAGAATCATGTCAATTCCACAAAGTAGACTGGGCAAATTTCCATAAAGAAAGTGAATGGATAGCATTCCAAGGATCATCAGTGTCTTCCTTTCTATCCTCCCAATGAACTAACTTTGCTCCACTATCTTACAGTATAGGTTACCTAAGAATACCTTATCAGAATCACAAATTATCACCTGAAAAATAGGGATTAGAATCTGAACTCTTCCTTTCTGATTCCTACCTACTGTCTTTAAAGATAAAGCTTTCTTATTCTTCATAAGAATCAGTTCTTATTGGCTATTGTTTCCTTGTTTCCTTCCTAAAAATTTGATAAAATAGTCCAAAACTTGTGTACTCTTCTAACATATCATATATAATGTCTATAATACTTAAAATAACTTACAATACAATATTATTTAAACACTTTACTAAGCCTTAGAAGAATTTCATATGTACTCAATCATATAGATCTAAGAAAGATTGAGATCTCATTCCCTTAATATATACATGGAACATCAGCATTTGCATTTTATGACTTTTGTGATATTATAATTTCTCTTTTGTCAATTTACTTAAGAGTTTAGGCAGAGGCATCAAGGAAAAGCAGAAAAAAGAATTTTATCTCCAGTAAGAGGACCTGATTTACCTGCTACTTCATTTAAAAAAAAAAAATTTAACCTACTATTTTAAAGAACTTACCACCTTGGGCCTCAGTTTCCTCATTTGTAAATGTGGGAATATAACTAGCTGGTCTCTGAGAGCCTTCAGCTCTAATTCTATGATCCTTGCACCATTATACACTGATGTCTCTCCATTCCTGAAGTTCTTATCTATTGTTTCTATTCAATAAGCTATAGTATAATGGACAGAGTTCTAGATCTGACATCAGGAAAACCTGAGTTTAATCCTGCTTCAAATGCTTTTAAGATATGCAACCCTAAACACACAACTTTCTAACCAACCCACAGAAGCTCTCTGATGACATTTACAACTTGAGTTTTTCAACCTCAGTCTCCTCATCTGCAAATTGCAAAAACTGCAAATAACAGTGAAATGTGTGAGAATCATGGTTCATAGTTTGAAAGAATTCAAAGAGATTCTCTTAATCTCACAAAAGAGTTTATGCCACAGTTAATGTAATGTTAGAGAAACTGGCAAGATAGAGAAACTGAGGCAAGATAGAGATTTATTTGAAAGGGAAATTTACTGGGACCAGATGGATTCATGGTTTGGTTCCAGGGCTGAATGAGACTGTTGTTTTCAAGAATCCAGCAAACAATGTGAGTTCTTGATGGCATATATACACATGGCTCAGCTACAGGGGGTAGACTGAGGCAAGGGAAGAGTCAGGGTGCTAAGAACAGGAACTGGACTCTTGACAGGGTGGAGGAAAGGCACTGGAGATGACACAATGGGAGGGAAGCACCAGAGAGACATCTTGATAGATGATACCTGACATTCTGATAGATTAGGATGGGGAGAGGCATTCTGATATTCTAAAATATAAGATATTTTATCCTTATTAAATATTCTAATGATTAAGAGGGAGAGGTGGTTTTGCAGTATTGAGCAGAACAATTGAGGCAGAACAATTTAGGGACAATTTGGGGAAACTGAGTCAGGACAATTAGGGAAACTGAGTCAGGATAATAAAAGAGAACTGTGGCACAACAACAGGCTAGTCTTGAAAGGGAGTCAGCAATTCAAAATAGTATGGGAAAAGCCTTAAGATACCAAAATTTGGGGTCTTAGCTAGCAGGCTAACAGCCTACATGGTTATAAAGTGTAAAAGAGAGATAATAGCATCTTTTCATCCAGGTAAGAAGACAGCATGTCTTTTATCAAGGTCAATCAGACAGAATGGATTTTTTTTTTGCATGATATGTTTGAAGAGTACACAAGTTTAGGGACTATTTTGTCAACTTTTTATCTGTAAGGAAACAATAGCCAATAAGAAGGAGCAACAGATAAGAAGTTTTATTGATCCACATTCCTTAGCTAGAGATGCAGTTTTGAGTAGATTTTCAACTCTGACCCATAATCTCCCTCCTTTCTGTCTTTTGGGCAGAGGAAATTCTGGCTGGAGATCAAATGAGACAACACATATAAAGCACTATATAAATTCTAATTATTATTAGTTGTCTTAGACTTTTTATTAAATCTTCTATGAAGGATCCCCCAGCATGACAAATCCCCCTCTGATTCACTTTAATATTTCACAGATATCAGTAGGACAATTAGTTCTCTGCTCATGTCACATGATTGGTCTACAACTATCTACAATTGCCATTATTCTTTGGGTCACCTGCAAAGACCACGATACATAATGATCATAAAAATAATAATACCAAAAATTCTCTTTACATGCATCAGCTCTCTTTTATAACAATCTAGTAACACTGATGCTATTATTAGACTTAGCTCAAAGTTTGGGAAATTTGAATCTCAAGAAAGTTAAGTGACTTCCTTATGATCACACAACTAAGAAATGACTGAGGCAAGACTCATACTAACCTCTCCTTGACTCCAAACTCAGCATTTTATCTACTGAATTCAGTGGTTACTAAGAGGAGAAAGAGGAGAAAGAAGCCTCTGAAGAAGGTAAGGTGGGTGGGGAGGAAGGAGTGATAATGATGGACTTTAAATAACAAACTTGCCTTTGTCATCATTTCATCAAGACTTCACTCAGACAATAGATTCTGTATATATTACCAATGTTACATCCATTGTTCACCACCGTCACCACCACACCCCCAAGCCAATTTCTATGGTGAGGTTATTAAATTTTAGCTAGAGACAAACCCTTCCTTCCTGTAAGGATTCTGTTATACAGTGGAATCAGCATGCTGATAAGAAAGGGTTAATTGATTGTTCCTCTGGACTACCTTTGGCATGTGCTGGTGTTGAATGTCCTGTTTAGTTCTCATTATGGAACCACAAACCTGTATGCACAAATGAAGAAGATAATGAGACCAGAGATTAGTGCCTGTCAGGACCAGTTAATCATAATCCAAAGCAACAGACAAAATGGGAAACCTAAGTGGATAGAGCCTATAACGATATTAGCAAAGCTCACTCCTCCTATTCCAAAGTACCCCATGTCAATGATGTAAGTAGACACTTGCTAAAGAACCTGAAAAATCAAATGCCAATCCCTTTAACCAGCTTGGATTTGTTCTGAGACATAAACATATTAGAAACTTACTGATCACTTCCAACCAATTTGAGCTGTGTAACATTTTAGGCTCATTCCCTTTCATTTCCTAATATTATGTTTATCATGAACAAGAGGGCCATAACAAGCATAAGCAGACAAATGACCTAAAGACAACTCTGTTTTTACTCCCCTTCTCCGCTGTTAGTCTGCCTTTTTCTTTCTAGAGTCCTAAGATCATATTCTCATCCATTTCCTAAGGGCTCTTTCTCCCCAGGGAGGCTATTTGTCAAATCATTTTCTTGGTCCTTAAAGCCATCACGCAAGCAGTTTACCGTTTCTCACATTTCCCTGATAGCCTTTATACCTTAGGGACAGACATATCTCGTACCTAAGATACTCTCCATTCTTACCCCCCAATTCTTGAAACCCCAAGTTTCTTTCAAATTTAGCTTGTCATTTGTGCATTGTCCACTAAAATATGAGCTCTTTGAGGGTGGGGATAAAAAGAGAAAAGTAATAAGCATTTATTAAGTATTTACCATATTCCAGGCACTGGGCTAAGGACATTATATTGTCTCATATAACCTATAACATCCATGAGAGGTAAGTAGGTACTATTATTATCTACATTTTACAGTTGAAGAAATTGGGGCAGACAGAAGTTAAATGATTTGCCCAGTGTTGCACAGCTAGCATCACTAGTGATTAACTTAGAGCCCTAAACATGAACACAGTAAGTGCTTATACTTAATAATTAACAATGACTCAAGACCCTTTTCTTGAATCCCATATATCCATTTCAGTTACTAATGCCTTCCCCTTAAAAGAAACATTGTATCTTCTTAAATGTTTATAATATATACTTACATGTATGTTTACAATATACCTTTATAATCATTAGAACTGTGTGTAACCATGTACTTAACCATGTCTGCCTCAGTTTCCTCATCTGTAAAATGAGGTGGAGAAGGAAACAGCAAACCACTCCAGTGTCTTTGCCAAGAAAATCCCATGTGGGATAACAGAGTCAAACATGGCTAACAAAAACAAAATAACAAGGATGTAGCAAGGATACAAATTTTATTAAGCACCTACTCTGTGCAATGTGGACAGATGGAATAGTATAAAGTTTCTTAAACTGTGGGTCATGACCTATATGAGTTCACATAACTGAATGTGGGGATCACAAAAAACTGGACAACAGTGAAAGGTTCTTTACACATATTGCTTTATCTTGTTTCTCTGTAATTTTCCTGGGCTGGCTTCCATGCTACAAATGTACTCCTTTCTCAACTCCTCCTCAGAATCCCTCTCTTTTTTTCCATATGCAGTTAATTATATAAAGCCTGGATTAATTTCCCTCAACTGCTATTGTCTTCCCTTCTAAATCACCTTATATTTATTTTCTTTATATTTATTAAATATGCCTCAAATATTCCATCAAGATTTAATTCTTTATGTAAACATAAATAAGCATATCATCTCATTAGTATACAAATTTGCTTTCAACTTAAATAAATGGCAAAATCATATGTGTATCCAAGAATTGTTTTAAAATAAATTTCTATGATTTATTATAAGTATTTGGGTTTTATTCCTATGTTTCTAGGATAGCATAAAAATTTCTTAGGCAAAAAGGAATCATGAATGGAAAAAAAAGTTTAAGATGCTTTGGGATAGTAGATAAAGTACTAGGTCTGAAGTGAGGAAGATTCATCTTCTTGATTTCAAATCTGACCTTAGATCCTTCCTTGCTGTGTGACTCTGGACAAGTCACTTAACCCTGTCCACCTTGCTTTCTTCATCAGTAAAATGAGCTGGAGAAGGAAATGGCAAATCACTCCAGTATCTTTGCCAAGAAAAGCTCAAATAGGATAACAAAGTGTCAAATAAGGCTGATGACAACAGAACAGTAACAACAACAACTATGCTGTGTACTAAGGATAAAAATTTGAAAATTTTTAAAATCTCTACTCTGAAATATATCATAGTCCAATAGGGGAAATTAGTATACATTTAATAAATATAAAGAACATAAATACAAGGTGGTTTAGGAGGGAAGACAATAGCAGTTGAAGGAAATTAATCCAGGCTTTATATAATTAACTGCATATGGAAAAAAAGAGAAGGATTCTGAGGAGGAGTTGAGAAAGAAGTACATTTGTGGCATAGAAGCCAGCCCAGGAAAATTACAGAGAAACAAGATAAAGCAATATGTGTAAAGAACAGAAAAAAAACCAATATGGCTGAATATTAGAGGAGACAATGTAAATGAAGGCAAGTCAATTTGTTAAATCAGGACTTGATTTAATGATTCACTGATATTTTAAAAAGAAATGGAGGCAATTTCAATAATACAGATTGCACTGTCCTGTTGATATTTTTCCCTCAGATTTTCAAGTGGTAAAACATTATCAGTATACACCTTAAAAAGGTTTATACTTAAGCAACGATAAGAAGTATGATTTTAGAGAGGTCTGGAGAAATTTGCATGAACTGATGCTAAATGAAATAAGCAGAACCAGGAGATCATTATACATGACAATATCAATATTATACGATGATCAATTCTGATGAACATGACTCTTTCCAACAATGAGATGATCGTGGTCAGTTCTAGTGATTTTGCCATGAAGAGAGCCATCTACACGGATGGAGAGGACTCTGGGAACTGAATGTGGATCACAACATAACATTCTCACTCTTTTTGTGGTTGTTTGCTTGCATTTTGTTTTCTTACTCTTTTTCTGTCCTTTTTGATCTGACTTTTCTTGTGCAGCAAGAGAATTTTATAAATACATTTACACATATTGGACTTAACATATATTTTAACATGTATAACATAAAAAAAGGTTTATACTTTGAGTCCAGGACAAAATTCAGACCATATTATTTTAAACATTTAAATTAATGTGCATGGTAAAAATATAAACTCATTAGAAGTGGAAAGGAACTTACAAACTGAATGGGAAGAAGGAAATATTTTTATGATCAATAGCTAGATATAAATAAGAGCAAAATCTAGAATCAAGAATCAGAAAGACAAGTTGAAATCCAACTTCAGCCACTTATTAACTGTAAGATCCTGGGCAAATCACTTCTGACTCAGTTTTCTAATCTAACAAAATTAGGATATGAATGACACCTCCCAAAGTTGTTATTAGGATGAAACTAGAAAATTTTTGCAAAGCACTTTGCAAACCTTAAAGTGTTACAGAAATGCTAGCTGTTAATTATTTAAAGCAGTAAGGGACTTCAGTCCAAACTACTCATTATATGATGAACCTGAGGTTCAGAAAAGTTAAGTCGAATACTCAAAGTCTTACAGATAATAAATTTCATAGACAAGATTAGAAGCCAAATCTAATTGACTCCAAGTCTAACACAATTCACCAAACCACACTATCTTTTGAATTCACTGAAACAGGATGCCATGAGTTTGGAGATACAGTAGTCCTTGGGAAAGAAAGAAATGCCAAAGAAACATAACTCTTCTCAAACATGACACTGAGTACTGGGTCTGGACTAGCCCAGAAGGCATTAATTATTGATGAACAAATTTCTGGTCCAAAGGAGTTTAGAAGTGAACTCTGAAGCACTATTTCCCAGTCAATGTTTAAAATCCCAAGTCAGCCTTTAAAAAGTATCTGTTTAGTCTCCAAAGATAGCAAGAACAGCAACTACCTTTAAACATAATTAGAAATTCAGTTCCTTTGGTGTGTTTAATTCTGTGGCCAGATTCTGACACTCTAACTCCCCTCTGCCCCATCCCCTCAGGTCTAGTTATAGCCCAAACTTCCATTAGATTGCTTATTTGTATTCCCCAGAATGAGTTAGATAAAAGCAGCATGTCTTAAACTGTTGCAGGAGAAACAATTCTGAATATAGTTCAGTGACAGCTGGATTAGTTTCTAAAAAAGTGATTTTATTTATTTTAGAAACTAATTTACATGATTGTGTTTAGGTACAAAGGTTCACCATTATGTTTATATGATATAAGTTCCTTGGAACTGATTCATTCTTTGTACTTGAATCCAAAGTACCCAGTGTCCAGTATAGAGAAGGTAATTAATAAATGCTTATTGATTGACTGAAAAGTTTATGATATAGCAGGCATTGAGGTAAGTTTCCTCCATACAAAGAAAATTCATTTGGTTGCTTTTGGATGAAAAAACAAACCTCTACAAAGGGAGATGAAGAAAGTGATCTCTAAGAGAAGCCTCCTGCTCCAAGAAGTGTGAAGATATGACTTGACTGGGAAGAGAAAACTCTCAGATTTTGCCCTCGATAATACTAAAGAGATCAGTATCTCAGGGGACTATAGTCACAGAAAAAGAACCTAGACCTAGCTCTTCATTGACAAATTATTATAAATCAAGTCATGTGCAATGGATTGGTTCTGAAGTAAGGTAAAAAGATATTTGATGATCATCAGAGGAGGAAGGTTTTCCTGATGATTCATATCTTAAGTATAAGTCTGTTCTGCAATATTTGGGTTAAATAAACCCTTCCCTAGCATTACAATGACAAATTCCTCAGGCAGCAAAATAGGTCTAGAACTGGAAGGAATCTGGTATGTTGTTTTTTTTTTTGTTTGTTTTATTTTGTTTTTTGCTTGTTTTTGCTGAGGCAATTGGGGTTAAGTGACTTGCCCAGGGTCACACAGTTAGGAAGTATTAATATTAAGTGTCTGAGGTCAAATTTGAACTCAGGTCCTCCTGACTTCAGGGTTGGTACTCTATGCACTGCACCATGTAGCTGCCCCAAACTGGAAGCAATCTTAAAGATTATTCAATCCAACTCTCCTCATTTTTACATTTGAGGAAACTGAGACTGTGACTTATATAAGGTAACAGAGGTATTAAAACAAAGTTTTTCTTAATATATATGATTATCTTCTTAGTACAAATCTAAATGACTATTCATTAGACCATGTTCTATTCTGGATTTTTAGTTTGTTTTTCCCCTTATACAAAGAGAGACAGAGACAGAAAAGAAACATAGACAGACGGAAAGACAGAGAGACAGAAACAGAGAGAGAGGCAGAGATGAAAGAAGTGAGGATGGGAGGAAGGAGAGGGTCTTTCCTTTCCCAACACCATCCCTTTACTCTTCTTCCAGTCTACTATACTTATTCCTGTTTAAAAAAAAACCCTTATGGATCAACATGCTATTGTAACCAAATTTTTGAACTTAAAGATTAAATCTAAGCTTCTGAGAACAGAACTATTTTTTATGCTTTTTCTGAAACATAGTAGGAGCTCAAGAAATACTTGTTAGCTGAGAGATCATTTGAAGTCAAAGGACCAGGATTTGAACTCTTGCTATGTTGTTTAATATCGACATGTTTGGGTGATCTCAATCAAGCTGCTTAACTTTTTTAAGCCTCAGTTTCCTAAAATTGGAACAATATAACTCCCTCTACCAACATCAAAGTGCTATTTTGCATTTTAGAAACATTAAACACAAAGCAGTTTGTTAATAGTAAAGGCTAAGAGACAGTGGACAGAGTTGTCTTCAGAATCAGGAAGAACTTATTTCAAGTACTATTTTTGACACCTACTGTCTGTATGATTCTGGGCAAGTCAATTGACTTCTCATTTACCCCAGTAAATCCTTAAAGGCTATAACTTGCCAAGCATATGTGGATCTGAATTGGTCAAAGGGGTATGCTCACCAGTAGCTTCCCATTCAATCAATCAAAAAAGCAATTATTAAATATTTATTATATGCCCAGTTCTAGGGTAAATGTTGTATATGCAAAAAAAAAAAGGTTCATATTCTAATGGGTATAAATAACTGGGTATAGCATATACAAACATATTGAGACTAGAGTAGATTTGAAATGATCGAAGAGAGGGAGATACTAGAAGCTAGAGTGACCAGGATAGGTCTCCTGAAAAAGCATTCCAGGTAAGAACACCCATTGCAAAGGTAGACAGTGGAGATGGAACATTCTCTGTGGAGTTGACATGAAATCAAATTCTAAAGTCCAAAAATTAAATTATAAATGTGAGCCAAAAAAAAATCTGTAAATAAATGAGAGTCAATTTTATTGTCTGAGTTACCAAATAAGATAAATGCTAAATTTACAAATGTATTTCTGTATCTATCTTCATACATATGTGCACATATATATGAAATTAAGGGCAGAAGAATAAATGATTGCATTCATATTTGAAGTCTAACAATGTATCCTTTCTGAAATTAACCTTATTTCTTACAATGGTGTTGTTACCATCAATACCCTATAAAACAATGCTAATAATCACAAAAATAAATGTTTCTGCAATAATGATACTAATTTGTCCAAATAAGAGTTGGGCAAATGACTCAGCCCCATTTTTAATTTTCCACTTTCTTTATTCAAAAACATCTTTTATTCATTGAGATAAACAGTACTTTTCAACTTTACAGATGTCTAAAGTAAAAACCTCACTTTATTCACCTCTATGAAAAGCTTTAAAAAAAGGGAGGGCAAGTAAGAAAGAAATCATAAAACATATTTAAATGCTACCGGATATCACTTTTGGAGGAAACACAACAATCATTCAGTCAATATCCAGCTGTTTTGGCTTTGTTTCTTTGTGTGACAAAGTTAACCAACTCTGCATGGTGCCTTCTAGAAGAAAGGGAAAAAATAAATTGATGATTCACCAAATCTCTCACCTTTCAGGCAGATGTATTCACACTACATGGATATAAATGATAGGATTGCATACTTGGACTTATTTATGCATAGAATTTGTTTTGAGAAGTACTAGGTAAGAATGCTGGCTTTGGCATCAGAAAAATCTTTACTATATATATATATATATATATATATATACTCTAAAACTTACTGTCTGTGTGAGCCCTAGTGAGCCATTTAACACCTCTGTGCTACAGGCAATTCCTTAAAGTCCACAGGTGAAGTCTACAGCTGGTAAACTGAATTCCTACAGAAGGCATTCCCCATGCCACCAAAATCTTAGACCTTTCATCCATTTGCCTATCTGTACAATGTTGTTTAAAAATGCATTTAGTACAACAACGGTCAATGGTCCACAAGGAATAAAGTAACAATATAAAATAAAATTCAGAAATAGATCATTTTGACAGCATTTCCATATTTTATTCTAGATATAGCCATCCTGTTGAGAGACAATCACTGGGCCAAGCATTTGCTAAATCTTAAAATGAATGATAATCACATTAGTCCTGAGAACTCTGGCCTTTTATGCTTTTCATATTTTGAAAAACAAAATCTCTAAAAATAATCCAAATCGTTGCATCCTTGCTGATGGTACTAAACTGTCCTTTTCTTTGTAGAGATACGAAAAAGATATGGTCTTGCCACTAGTGGTATTTGCTCTGTGGGAGAGAAACTGAAATAACATTCTGAACGCAAATAGACTGCAAATGATTTAGGCCTTTTGAAAATAACTCTCTTGGTATTGATTCACTTTGGGTATAAAAGCCTGCTGGATGGATTGAAAGCTAGGCCTGAGCACATGTAGCCAAGCCAGTACAGAATCCTATTCAAGGAGCATGAGTTTTCTAAGAAATGTCAGCTAAGGAGGGTAGATGGGAAGAAGTACCCACTAGCTATATATTCTTCAAATTTGTTTCAGCCTTTAAAGAGACATTCAATCTAACCTAAATACACCCTCTCTCATTTATAGTTGAAGATTTTACAAAGGATAAAATCATTACTGGATAAAGTGGAGATCACACAGCAAAGGAAATGAGAAAACTTTCCAGCAAAACCAGCACAGCTCCTGATAGAAACAGCACATACATCATCATTTTCTGGTCTCCCAACCTACAACCAGCTGCACTATAATTAGTTTGCATATTGGTGAAGTGGGGTGAAGTATGTGTATATCTTTTCACATATATTCAATGCAATGTATTAATATTGAGAACGACTTAGGTGAGGGGATGGAGAATCCATAAAGGTATAATTATTTCCATGAAAGGAAAATGCATATGTACTAAGAATACATGTGTACATACACATGCACACACATACAGAGAGAAAGAGAGAATAGTAAAAGATCCATTTAGGCATACTTTTGTATTATCCTGGGCTGGGGTATATATGAATAATGATAGTATCTGTAGTGCTTTAAGTTTCACAAGGGTCATCACAAATATTTCATTTTATCCTCAGAAGTATTTTAGAAGGAAGAGATTATTATTATCCTCATTTCATAATAAGGACACTGAGGTAAATAGCAGTTAAGCAACTCTCCCAGAGTCACACAGCTAAGGAGTTTCTAAAGCTGGATTTTACTTCAGGTCTTTGTGACTCCAGGTCTGGCACTCTATCCACTGTGCCATCTAAAATAGTGACTAATAAAGCTATTCTTTATTTTAGTGGACAATCTAATGAAAGACACAAGAAACACATATGTACAAATAAGTTATAATCAAGTTGAAAAAACAACAACAGAGGGAAGTCTCTAGAATTAAGATAGATTAGGGAAGGTTTCTTGTAGAAAATGGGACTTTAGTTAGGTCTTGGAGGAAACCGGAGAAGCCCATAGACAGAGATGAAGAAGAAGAGCATTGAGGCATGGAGGACAGCCAGACATAATGTCCAGAACCATAAGAGGAAGTGTCTTGTTCATAGAGCAGTACAATGTTACTAAATAATAGAAAATACAAAACACAGAAAGGTATAAGAAACCTGGAAAAGCAGGAAGAAAACAGATTATAATGAGCTTTGAATACCAAACAGAGGATTTTATATTTATTGCTGACAGTAACAACAGTGGATTTTATGAAATAGAGGGGCAAACCTGTGTTTTAGGGAGATTAATTTGACAGCTAAATTGAAAATGCATTAAAAGGAGAAATAATCAAGGAAAGGAAAGCAAATCATAGATCACTGAAATAAATTAAAAGTAAGATGATGAGGGACTGAACTAGGGTGGTTGTAGTCTTTGAAGAAAGAAAAAGTAGATGCAAAAGTGTTACAAAGGTAGAAATAAAAGGACTTGATTACTGATTGGACTTGAGAAGTAAGAGAGAATGAAGAGTCCAGACTGATTTGGATTGCAAGTGCGGAGAGATAGCTATCAATAGTAATTATTGTTGTTTGTCCTCTGTTTTTGAAGAGGACTGGTATTATCAGCAAGCCCTCACTCCAAAGGTAGTAGTCCTCTCTTAGCATCATATATATATATATATATATATATATATATATATATATATATATATATATATATATTCCTTCACTACTAATAGGTAAGTTGAGAAGAGGAGAGGCCTCTGGGGGAAAGAAAGTTCTACCAGAACACTATTTATAATAACAGCAATATTATGAAAACCATTAACTATGAAAGATAGCTACTCCATTCAAGACAATGATGTAAGACAGCTCCAAAGGATCTATATTGAAATTGCTATCTACCGGCAGAAAGAGAGAACTGATAAACTTTGATTGGTGATTAAAACATATTTTTTTAAGAAATAAGAGTGGTAGATCGATGGAATAGGTTAGATAAATATGGCACAATAATCAATACCTATAGTAATATGGTATTTGATAAATTCTCAAACTCTAGCTTTTGGCATGAGAACTATTTCACAAAAAATGGTAGGAAAACTGGAAGGTAATATGTCATAAATTCAATATACACCTACATCTCATCCCCCAAACCAAAAAAAGGTCAAAATGGGTACATGGTCCAGGCATAAAGGGTGATGCCATAAGCAAATTAGGAAAGCAGAGATAATTTACCTAAGAGATTTTTTGAAAAGGGAGGAATTTATGAAGAACTAGAGAATATTATAAAATGAAAAATGGACAACTCTAATTACATTAAGTTAAAAAGATTTTGCACAAACAAAACCAACAGAAACAAGATTAAAAGGGAAGCACAAAGCTGGGGGGGATTTTACAACCAATCTTTCTGATAAAGGTCTCATTTTTAAAATATATAAACAATTGTGTCAAATTTATAAGAATACAAGTAATTCTTCAATTGATAAATGGTCAAAGGATATGATGTTCAGATGATGAAATTAAAGCCATCAATAGTCATATGAAAAAATGCTCTAAATCACTATTGATTAGAGCAATGCAAACTAAAATAACTCTGAGGTACCATCTCTTTTAGCTTAGCTGACAGAAAAAAAGATGATAAATGTTGGAGGGGTTATCAGAAAATTAGGACAATAATGCATTGTTGGTGGAGTTGTGAAATGATCCAATCATTCTGGAAAGCAATCTGCATACCCTTTGATCCAAAATTCCCATTTTTAGGGTTTGTACCACCAAAGAAATATTAAAGGAGGAAAAAGGAGCCACATGGGCAAAAATGTTTGTAGCAGCTAATTTTTTTGTTAGCAAAGAATTGGAAAATGAGTAAATACCCATCAGTTGAGGAAAGGATAAATAAGTTGTGGTAATGGAATATTATTGTTCTATTTGCATGAACTGATGCTGAATGAAATAAGCAGAACTAGGAATATACAATGTATATATATATATATATATATGTATATATATATATATATATACATATATATATATATATACATATATATAATATACACAATAACAGCAAGAATGTATGATGATCAATTATGAAAGACTTGGTTCTTCTCAGTGGTTCAATGATGCAAAGAAATCCCAATAGACTTTGGACAGAGATTGAATAGAAAATCAACATATACTATGTTCACTTCTTTTTTTCTGTGTTTTTTTTCCCCCTCTCCTATGGTTTTTCCCTTTTATTCTGATTTTTCTCTTTCAACATGATTCATAAATATGTATTTAAAATAAGTAAAAGAAGGGTTACATATTAAATTTATTATATATTTAAAAGATTTGTATCTTTTATTTGTATAAAAAAGATTTGTATTGATGTGCAATTATCACATTCTGTTCTACTTTTTATATGGTAATTCTTATTTTATTTAATGTTTGTCAAATTCAAAATAAAAAAAAAGTGAGGAAAAGAACACAGGTGTTAAAAATTTATTCCATTCTGTTTTTTAGGTGGATCTTTCATTGGGTAGGCCCTGGTAGAATTAATTAGTTCCTGCTGAAGAGGGGACCCACTGAACTCTGAGCTTCCATTGCTCTACTGGGTAGATGTTAGTTTATTTTCTTTATATCCATTGCTATAAATTGTTTGGATCTAATAGCATTAATGAAAATGAATTTGTACTTTACAATTTAAAAAAGCTTTCTGCTTTGACAATGTGTCCACTCTGCCTTCAAAAAATATTTTTAAATGTATTTTTTTCACTTTGCTTATTGTTCTATCTTTTGGGGTTTTTTGTTTTGTTTTGGTTTTTTGCATGTTGTTTTTGCAACATGGTTAACATGGAACTTTAGCATGACTTCATTTGCAGAAATTATAAATTGCTTGCCATTGAAAACTCAAAATTTTTTTAAATGCACATTAAAAATAAATGATGTCTCAGAAGTTGGAGGAGAGATAATGATTTATATTTTGGATATACTGAATATAATATGTTATATAATATTCAGTTAAAGATTTCTAAAGGCAGTTGAAAGATGGAAAGACTGGAAATCAAAAGTAACAATAAAATTGAACAAGTAGAAGTGGGAGTTTAGAGGATTAAAAAGACAGAAAAAATCCTTCCCTTATTTTAAGCAATTTCCTCTCAGCTCTGAGCATCTTCCCCCAAAATGTGGCCTGTCATTGACCTGAGATTCCAAACTCGTTCCTCTCAACCAATCACAAGACAACAAGATCAATATATTATTGGTCTTTATTTGATGATCAAATCACTTTATTCCTCCTAAATGACTATATAGTTGTTTCCGACTAAACTTCTCATTAATTCAATCTTAATTGTTTTGGCTTTATATTATGGTATTAATTGAATTGATAGAGGAAAATACCACTCATATCAGCTATTTCTTGATTTCTTAAGACTAGAAAATATTACCATGTCTACTTGGTAGGAGTAATGCACAGATGCTATTTTTCTCTTAATTAAAATATTCAATTGTCACCCTAACATTCCCCTACATCTCTGCCTCTCAAAATCCAACTCATCCTCTAAGGTCTATTCAAACACTACCTAAACCAAAAATCTCCCTAATCAGCATTCACATACATTTTCTTTCTTTAAATTCTTACACAACATTATATAATCTATATGGTAGAAACTGTTTTGTATAATTCATGCATGTTTTTCCCCCTGCAATTTTGTAAGTTTTTTGAATCAAATAAAAGACTATAAACAGCAATTGTTTCTGTTCTGGCCAGAGACCCTGATGGCCTTTCCTTCCTATTTGATTTTTTTTTTCTGTTTGAGTAGGCAATCTAGATTATCTTTTGCCTCTTTGCTTACTTATCCTTAAATCACTAAATCAGACAAACTGAGACCTGAGAAAGACATTAGTTTAAGGGTTAAGATCTCCTATTGCATCTGGGGTTATGACAAGACATAGGTCTTGTCATGGGACTCCAGAGGACCTTGGAGGAGAGAGGGAGGA
Source organism: Sminthopsis crassicaudata (assembly GCF_048593235.1). Lineage (NCBI taxonomy): Eukaryota > Metazoa > Chordata > Mammalia > Dasyuromorphia > Dasyuridae > Sminthopsis > Sminthopsis crassicaudata. The sequence goes on along the minus strand of NC_133617.1, from coordinate 684,830,272 downwards.
TAATGACTCCAAATACCTCTGTAGCTCTTAAATCCAATTTACTTGTAAGTCAAGACATTACTTTCTGGATGTCATTAGTCCTCTTTGAGAATGGACAAGCAACAACAACAAAAAAAAATTGAGATTAATAAAAAATATTAAGTACCTACATCTCCTAGAGCAGTCAACCTGGTGCTAAGTATATTAATACCATAATATTAATAATAACAATAGATAGAACTGCTATAATTCTTTACAGTTTGAAAAATGTTAACTATATTAGCTTGTATTATTCTCCAAATTTTCAATTCAACAAGTATTTAGGGTTTAAGATTAAATGTTTGTTCACTCAATTAATAAGCTAATCTAAATTTAGAATGTTTTGCAAAGTATATTAATCAAAGTTGTATTCCGTCATAAGACTTTTTATACTTGGACCTTCAAGGATAACTAGCTCTCTGAAGCTATTAGGTTAAACAGTTTTAAACTCTCCTTCAGTATATATAAAAGTTAGAATAAGTCATTTGAAACTTCTTACATGAAAGTATTATGCTCTAAAGCTAGAGATAGAAACAAGTGGAATCATTTCAGGCTTTAGAAACTTATAATTACAGGTGAACAGCCATTATATAATTAGAGAAGCCATTACAATTGAAAAGTACAATTTGAGCATAATACATGTGAGTAGTTCAATACTCTGTCAGATTTTTTTATATGGATTACGTGTCTAAATTCAAATGAAAGTTTATACAATGACTTAGATTTTTTTTTGTTTCTGTTTTTACTTTATTTTTTGTGCATAGTTGTTCTCCTTTTCCAACCCCATCTAACCCCAAATCTCTGTGTCTATAAATAAAAAGTTCATGTAAAATAATTATCATTTGGGGAAGTGAAGAGATTCATGGTTATTCCTAACATCTTTGGTTGTTTTATCTAATTCCCATAAGAGCTGAAGCATTTTAAGACAATGTAAGGAATTATCCACCATTGAATAATCCTTCCTAATAGCAGGGACAGTTGTCATGAGAAAAAAAAAAAGGTCCCAGGGATAGGAATTGAACAGGGATTGAGTCTGTGCTTTCATTGTCTTTGTACTATTTTAAGTAGCTAAACTCTTAGAAGAGTTTAGTAGCTCAAAGGAAGTTCAAATCCAGTACCAGAAATGGGGAGGAAACCCACAAAGTCCTGAAAGGGAATTATTGTTAGTAGGGAAGAGAAGCTTTCTCATCCCACATTATCTGCCATGTTGTTTTGGGGTGAAACTACCACACCAATATACCATATGCAGCAGGAAGCAGAGATCTATACTCCACCTAGACAGACTATCATCACTTAATAGGAAGAAGTAACTTCTCAGGAAGTAGACCTCTGGCAGCAGAATAGGAAGACCCATGCAGATTCAAAAGGGATCTAACTTTGTCAATTTACAATCAGACAAGAGAAAGGAAAAGACCCTGAGAGCCCAGGAGAGCTATTGTACCCAGGTTAGAACTGCTTGAAAATTCTGTAAAAAGAGAAAAGCTATCAGTGTTACAATAGTTGAGTGGTTTGGGTTACAGTATTTCTCATTACCATGTACTCCATATTTGTGCCCATTCTTCCCTCAGACACTTGATGTATTTGTGAAAGAATATACCCTAGAATTATGGGGGAGGGTAGGGAATGTTTTTATGTCAATCTCAGTAAATATTTTTTGCTAGTAATTATTTTTATTGTATATGTTTCATAGGGACCACAATGGTGGGAGTCTAAAAGCTATATTTAGAAGTAGGCACTCAAGGCAGCAACCTGTCTTCTAGGACTCAATCTTTTAGAGTGAACACAGGAAACAAAGTATTCCCAAGGAAGATTGCCATTTACATATTATCTCCTTTGATAAAATAGATCCTTAATGACAGAAACTGTATTGATTGAAGTGCTTTCCCTGAGTTATTCTTTTTAGTACCTCTTCTACAAACTTATCACACCAATTCATGATATAGAATTTTTATATGTGCCTTATCCCTTTACTAGATTGTAAGCATCCTGGAGTCAGAGATAATTGAGTTTTTTCATTCTTTTAATCCCAATATATGTTATTGTCCTTTGAAAAGGTTTGTAATATATGCTAAATTGAATTAAATTAAAAGACAAACTGTATTGCAAGTATATATAGAACACATTGTGTAAAATTAACAGACTTATCAGACTTCCTATCAAAAGTGTGAATTAATGCTGTGTGGTCATACTTTAAATCATATACTTCTTATACAATGCATTTTATTCACATCTGGTTTTCTCTCCCTCCCCCCCTCAAGTTGGAGGTTATATTAACTAGGCAAAATGTCATCATTAGAGAAATACTTTCAAGGTATGTGCAATCATATATAAATAACTCTGGTGCAAATTAGCTGAATCATTCATAAAGGATCCATGCCAAGTGATATTATCTGATCTTACATTCCTAACAGGTTTAGTTCATTTCTAGTTTTTGAACTGACAGCTATGTAGAACACTTGGATGTTTATTAAAATTATGTCAGTATAAAAGCAAAATCCTCAAATGAAAAAGAGAAAATTCAGACTGTTATTCCCTTGTCCTTTCTATACCAAACATATCTAAATTACTGTCTTGGAAACAAGGCAAAGGAAACCTGATTAATTAAAATATTCACATTTCAGCAAATAGTCAATTCCATCCAATTGACAAACATTTTTATGTACAAGGAACTGCACTAAATGTTGTGTATCAACTTGACCTCAAGAAGCTTATAGTCTTAAGATGCCAGCTGCTTTGTAAATAATCATGAAGAATTCAAATGTGCCCAAAATGCATAGTAATACTAAAAGAAGAATGCATCTAGTTGAATTGCTCCCAAATGAAAAGTCTTAGAGATTTTTAATGGCCTATAAACTCAATTTCCTTCAGCAGTGTGATATAGGATGCAATACAAAGAATGCATGGGAGCTAAGAGAGAATATACATGTGAGAAAACGCATAAGGCAGCTTTGTAAAAGGTCAGTCAGGAAATGAGGACCTAAACAGGTATATATGGTGATGAGAAAACAATTGCAGATACAAGATAAGAGATTTTGTGGACGTGTAATCCATGCAACTTGGTAAATTGATAGACATGATTAGAAAGAGAAAGGGAAGAATAAAAGATATCTGACAGTTATTGACAGGGGATATTATAAAATGGTGATACAGCAGATCAATAGTGAAGTACAAATGGCTTTGGGTATGAGATATTAAATTTGAAATGTCAGTGAGATATCTAGATGGTGAAGACCAGTAGTCAGTTGACTGGAGTATAAAGACAGAATCTCAGCTCTAACACCCATTCTATGTGAGGCATCTGGGTGATACTGGGTTGGAAACCAAAAAGTTCAGAATTCACCTACATTCAGATTGTGACTCTTAACTCCTACTAGCTCTGTGACCATGAACAAATCACTTCTCTACACTGAAGCTCAGTTTTCCTCCTTTGTAAAATGCAGGCAGTAACCTACTTAATAGGGTTTCTTTGTGGATCAAATGAGATGAGAATTATGACACATTTAGGAAACTTGAGGGTGTATTATTAATGCTTGCTCTTATCACTGCTCTTTGTGAGACTTCAATAAGATGGGATCACACCTTTAGAGTTGGATAAAAAGACCTTAAAGATCATTAAGTCACAGAATGACAAGATTTGATACTCAAGATGATTTTCAGAGTTGGAATGGACTTCAGTGACCATTTTGTCCAAGTCTTCTCTAAAAAAGAATATCCTCTATAACTTGTTCATTTTAGATATGAGGAAACAGACCCAGAGAGGAGTAACTTGGCCAAAATCATGGAGATGGTAACAGAACCAGGTCCTCTGAGTACAGATCCACTATTTTTCTACTACATCTCTCAGAACTTGTTTATTTTTGTTGCTGTAGAATCAATTAGTTGTGACCCCATTTAGGGTTTTCTGGGCAAAGACACTGGAATGGGTTGGCATTTCATCCTTCAGCTCATTTTACTCATCTCTAAAAGATGAATAATATTTACTTGCACCACTATCACCATCAGCTGTGAGGAAAGTATATTATAGACTTTAGAATAGTGTGGAAATATAAATTATTTTAACTACTATTTAGAGACAGGAACTTTTTCATTTCCTTTGGACATTCCCAGATCCAAAAATCAGTGCTTTCTACATAGCACATAATAAGTGCTTAGTTATTTGGGGTGTTTTGAATTGTTATATGCTATAGTCCTCCAGTCAATGAGGTGAGATTATCATATGTAATTATATGCTTTCTTATGCTCTATGTTATTCTTCACCATCATAAAATATATGTCATAGCTCTAGTGATTTTTCTTTCCTAGACGGTGTGTCTTTTTGCAGCTCACTGGTTATATAGCAAAGCAAATTCTACAACAGCCACTTAAAAGAGTTCCAGAGGTCCAAGGATGACATTGAAATGTGATCAATGTAAAGCTTAATCTTCCATTACATGGCCATTTAAATGGAAAAAATACACACCAGTAATTCTCAACATCTTGAACTCCCTGGCAGGATATAACATAACATTTTCTTCTAAACAGAGAATAAAGAAGAGGAAACAATTCAAATAAGCATGCATGAGGTTATTTTAACTAACCAACCAAAGTGAACAACCAAACTTGATCTTTATTCGTGGGCCAATGCAGATTTAAGGAATGTCAAAGAGGTAGAAGCTGATGAAGCAAAATTGTGATCAACATCATTGATCTCAAGGGGCAAAGTGCCTAGAGTAAGCTGAGAAAGCTGCTAAATGGAAGAATCCAATTTCCTTATACAGATGTTCCCAAATGCTAATTTGAATCCAGATACTCAGTTGAAGGAATAGCCAATCAATCACTTTGGCTGAAATGTTGAGCATTTAATGGGGACTTATATGAAATAAGAGGCAAGAAGATGGCAGAGTGAATAAGTGCGAGGTCTAGAATCAGACAGACTCATTTTTCTGAGGTCAAATCTGCCCTCAAACATTTATGTGACCTTAAGTCACTTCATTTCGTTTGCCTCAGTATCTTCATCTGTAAAATAAGCTAGAGAAGGAATGGCAAACTACTTTGGTATCTTCACCAAATGGGATCATGAAGAGTCAGATATTACTGAAAAACAATTGAACTGAAACACAAAGTTTGGAAAGAAAGTTTAGAGCTTTGCAAACTATGAAGGACTTTGAATTCTAAGTTGTTTGTATTTTATACTGAAGGCAATAGGGTACCAATAGAAATAAAATAAGCAGATCTCTTTCAGATGATTATTTTGGTAGTGTGTGGAGAATGGATAGAAATGAAAAGACTCTGACATGGGAAACCAAATAGGGGGTTGTTATAATGTTCCATCTCACCCCATGTGAAGAGTGATGAAGAGTGAACTAGGGCTATAACTATGAGTGTATAATAGGGGTTCTTGAAATGTAGTTTGGGGATCCCTGAGGGATAACTAGGAGGCCATAGTCATTAGATCACAAAATACATAGAGGAGGGGGGAAGACGACAGGAAAGTTAATGAAGGAAGGACAGACTATAAAGGATTTTAAATGTCAAACTTAATGTTTGATGCTGGAGGTGATATTGAGACAATGGAGTTAACCGTCTAAACATGTGAAATTGAGGTGGGGGAGGATTGGGAAAGAATGACAAATGTGTACTTCTAAAAAATTATTTTTGTGAGTAAAAAATGGATTGAAATGGCTGAGTAAAAGAAGGATATAGTGGGAAGACACTTTAGATAGAAAAACCAAGCAGCAAGCCATTGCAATAGTTAAGACATGAATTTGAGGTGAAGATGATATATTTATATATATATATATATATATATCAGGGTGGTGGAAGTGATAGAAGAGAAAAAGGGAGCAAATATTAGAGATATTACAAAAGCAAAATCATCACGTCTTGACAAAACATTGGCTATGATGAGGGGGGAGGTAAGGGGGAAAAAGTAAGGATGACATATAGGTTGGGAAATTTAGGTGATTAGGAGGATAGTGAAAAAAATTATTACTATAGACCTCTTATTGTGCTTTCTGTTTCTTAAGTTTTTCCATGCTGTAATATATTCTCCATGCAACTGTTGAAGTGATTCTTTTTTTTTAATTTTATTTATAATTTTTTTGACATTATATATGAATGAGTAATTTTTTTAATAACATTATCCCTTGTATTCATTTTTCCAAATAATCCCCACCCTCCCTCTACTCCCTCCCCCCGATGACAGGCAATCCCATACATTTTACATGTGTTACAATATAACCTAGATACAATATATGTGTGTAAATACCATTTTCTTGTTGCACATTAAATATTAGATTCCGAAGGTATAAGTAACCTGGGTAGATAGACAGTAGTGCTAACAATTTACATTCACTTCCCAGTGTTCCTTCTCTGGGTGTAGTTATTTCTGTCCATCACTGATCAACTGGAAGTGAGTTGGATCTTCTTTATGTTGAAGATATCCATGAAGTGATTTTCTTAAAACATAAATTTGACTATGTTACTTTCCTATTCAATTATGTTACAGGGTCTCCCTATTATCACTAGATGAATTTTTTTGTAATTTAAAGCTCCTCATAATCTGTCCTCTTTCCTATGGTGACACTTTTTTATATAAAAATCTATTTTCTTCATATACCCTACATAGGCCAGTCATATTGCTTGAGTAGCTGATTCTAACATAAGACACTCAATCTCCTATTTCCATTCCTTTCATTTTCTATCCCTTGTGCTTGAAATCTTTTCCCTCTTCCACTCCATCACTTAGAATGTCTGGCTTCCTTTTTCTAGTGGCAGGGAACTTGAAACTGAGTGGATGCCCATCAGTTGGAGAATGGCTGAATAAGTTCTGGTATATGAATGTTATGGAATATTATTGTTCTGTAAGAAATGATCAACAGAATGATTATAGACAAACTCACATGAACTGATGCTAAGTTAATAGAACTAAGAGAACATTGTACACAGAAACAAGATTACATAATAATTCACTATGATGGACTTGGTTCTTTTCAATATTAAGATGATTCAGGTTAAGTCCAATAATCTCATGAGGACATCATGAGTCATCTGTATCCAGAAAGAGGATTGTGATAACTGAATGTGGAATATTTTAAACTTTGTTGTTGTTTGTTTGCTTTTTGCTTTCTCATTTTTTTCCTTTTTGATCTGATTTTTCTTGCACAGCATGATTAACTGTGGAAATATGTGGAGAAGAATTGTACATGTTTAACAGATATTGGATTACTTGCTCTCTAGGGGAAGGAGTAGAGGAGGGAGAAAAAAATTTGGAACACAAGGTTTTGCAAAAGTTAATGCTGAAAACTATCTTTGCATATATTTTGAAAACAAAAAGCTATTATTTAAAAAAGTCGGTGTTATTAGAGATTTTAAAAGAATCAGAGACAACAAAGAACTGTGGGCTCCACATTCATTGGAAATTTCACACTAAAGGATGAAAAAAAATGAAGTCCTGTCCTTTCTGTACCTCTGTTAAATCTTTGTTCAACATACATTCTGTCTCAAGTTATTATGTCTTAATATGACAGATATGCTGTGACACATACCAGGAAGAGCCAAAACAAAGAATATTATAGACCAATTTCCCTGATGGATATTGAGGCAAAAATCTTAAGTAAAATATTAGCAAAAAGATTAGAGCAATTTGTCACCAGGATAATATATTATGACCAAGTGGGATTTATTCAAGAAATGTAAGGCTGCTTCAATATGAGGAAAACTATCAGTATAATTGATCATATCAGTAACAAAACCAACAGATATTTTACGATTATTTCAATAGATGCAAAAAAACATTTCACAAAATATAGCATCCATTTCTAATAAAATCACTAGAAAGAATAGGAATAAATGGAGTTTTTTTTAAAAGAATGAGCAGCATCTATTTAAAACCATCAGCCAAGCATTATATACAATAAGGATAAACTAGAAGCATTCCCAGTAAGATCAGGCATGAAATAAAGATGTTCATTTTCACCATAAGTATTCAATATTGTGGTAGAAATTATAGCTTTAGCAATAAAGGAAGAAAAATAAATTAAAAGAATCAGTGTAGGCAATGAGGAAACAAAACTGTCAGATCTTTGATGAAGGGAAGAATTTATAACTAAATAAGAAATAAATATTTTGAAAAAAAAATTGCTAGATTCCTTCAAGACTCGACTCAAATGCCACCTCTGCAAGAGGCCTTCCTTGATCCCTCAGTTGCAACTGTCTTTCCCTCTGGGCTTATCTTGCCTCTTCACTGTGTATATAATCTAGTTGGAAGTGAATTTGTAGAAGATTCAGAAGAGAGTAAGAGAAAAAGAACCTGGAGGTATGAAAGCTGGGTGGTTTTTTTTTTTTTTTTCTAGAACTTTAACTGAGAAAAGAATAAGAGACATAGAGGATAGCAGGAAGGAGATAGTAGGATCTAGTACAAAGGAGATAAAATATCGTTGAGTTTTCGAGGAAAGAACTAGTAAAAGAAATACATTAAATTTAGAGAAAAAGTGAAGTAATAATAACACTCTATGAGAGAAGTTAGATAAGATTGAGAATGGGTGAGAAAAATTAGCCTTAACATGAAAAGGGTTAGCTTTCACAAAAACTTTAATCAAGGAGATGATAGTAGCGCTATAACAGGAATGTGAGATTAAAAAAATCATGAAGAGTTCTTGGGAAAATATTTAAATATTGGGGATGAATTATGATGCAAAAAAGGGTTGAAGATTGGATGTTATGTGAGACTTGAGTAGTGGGAGAGAATCTGATAAGGAATAGAAGTATTGACTTGTTACCATGAAGGACCAATGAGATACACAAATTTGTATTAGACACCACATAAGTGGAAATAAAAAAGGCAAATGATGGGAGTAATATATGATTGGAATTTATGTATAGGAGAAGGCAAGATATTTGAGAGTATTGGCCAGTGAATGGTTGACTCTATTCACCCACAAGTATTCAGGATTGAGGTGATAGCCTGGGAAATTATTCAGGAGTAGAGGGACTGGAAGACATGGTGATTTCAAAGAATAGGTCACAGAAGACAGAATGTCAAAAGATTATGATAGAAGAAAGGGATTTCATAATTCACAAACATCTTAAATAATTCATAAAATCATCTAAGGGATCTTATATCTTAGAGTTGTGATTACAAACACTAATTCTTATTCTGTTGAACTGTAGAATTCAATTAAATGGAGATCAATGGTTAGTATCATGCCAAAAAAATAATTTTTTATTATACTTGATTTTAAAGGTCACCTGAACCTTAAGAGATATCCTTTAATTCAAGTGTGTCAAATAATTGGCATAATAAGTAGAATTGTTAATACAGTCAGCATTTGAATTTTCAGAAAGGCAAAAAAAAATAATCCTTCCAAAATAATTTTAAAATAGTACTTTCCTTTGGAAAACAACCCTATGCAAACTTTAGAAAATGTATTATTTTCTAAAACTAGATATTTTATAACTAAGTAGGTAGTCTTGGAACCAAGAAATTTTACACAAAAAAATCTTTATACTTCATATTCTCTGTCATGCATTTGATACACAATCTTTTAAGATTTGTCTCTAGAATTCACAAAAGGCATATTTAGTTTTACATGTGTAGAGTGCTTTTATTGTCAGGTGTATACAATTTAGTCTGCAACTTGGAGCTCATTCAAAGTATGTGAGTTCAAGTCATGTGGAAAATAGATGATCCTGAAATTCTTCCAAAAGCCTTTTTGTCATTTGTTTCTCACACAGTCAGGCCGATGGTTGGCTTTGAAAATTACATTGGAATTACTGCCTGGTGAGCTCAGCCCATTGTGCCTGAGCTATAGTAGTTCCTGTCTCCTGTTATTGTGTCAGTTCTCTGACAAGGAAGGAAAAGGGAACCTGACTGCAGCATAGGGAGTAAACCAAACTCAGACTATTCTCATCAAGCTGAGGGAGTAAAGTGGACTCTAGAGACTGAACATCATTACCTTTCCAGGGGAGCAGCAGGAAACGTGTCTGGATATCCTATTTCTGAAAGACATTTTAGTGAGATATTATAAAGAAAATCCTTGCGAGTGACTTCTAAGAGAAAATATTAGAAATAATAAGGGCTGTACCTCACCCAGGGAGTAGTACCTACTCCTCTTGTTTTATAAAAGAAGAAAAGTGGAGTCCCCAAAAGTGACTACCTGGTTTGAGATTATAAAGTTTGGGAAGATCGATGTCAAGATTAAGCCCCAGGTTTTTCAATCCTCAATCTATTAGTATTTCTACTTCTGTCAGATTTCTTATGGAAATTAACTGATAGAAGTTTCATGAATTAGAAAGGGTAGATTTAAGCAAGGCAAATGCATCCAAGTATATTTAATATAGATTCATTCCTACAGCATCTTTTCCTCATTTCCCTCAAATATTAGCTATTTGACAAAGGAAGAAATGGAGCAATTTTTTGAAGCAGTGGGTTTTTGTCTCACTGCCCACATAGTTAGAAATGAGTTTTAAAGCAACTTTATTTTTACAGTTTTAAGAGACAAAATTTTGGCATCATCTACATGACAGGTAACAAACAACATGGTTTGAAATTTAAATGAAAATAAAGCTAAAAACAGGAAGTTAATAATTTATATCTGTTAATATACCCAAAATAATTTCAAAACTAAAAATACTCTCCACATAGTATCTGCATTAGGGGATAAGGACAAACTAGATGCACAATCAAGATTCTACAGAGAATATAGGAACAAAAGAAAAGGAAAAATAAAAAGTACATCATGCCTAAGGGCAACCTGTTGGTCACTCCACTTAGGGAAGAAAAGAATTGTAGTAACCAGGAGTTGTGAATTAACCCTATATGGCTTATGATTATCTACCACAATATCTCCTGCATCTTGTGTATACTTACAGGAAAATGTGTCCCAGATTTTTTAGGGAAACGTTTTATAACAACTATTTTTATAACATCATAGGGGTCAAGTTGTTGAAGTTGGAAAGGAGAGACCCCAAAAGTCCCAGACTAGTATTGCTAAGTGTCTCAAAAGAATTTGCAGGCTTGAGTCTATTTCCCAGTCAAGGGACAAAGTTAAGTGAAAGTAATATAAGCGATTACAAAGTGGACTGAATTCTAAGGGAATCCAGTAAAGAAGCTGAAGCAAGGAGATACACTTATACAGCTTCAATCATAGATATGTTGATTCTACAGCCCAAGGATAGAGCTAGGGAGTAATCTCTACATGAATTAAGGGTGGTCTCCAAAATGTGATTGTCACTGACCAGATCATTAGTCAGCAATGAATTGAGAAGTAGTCCATTCAAAATCAGACAGATTGGATAAAGGAGTTTCCCCAGTCAGACTCCAAAACCAAAAGTTTTAGGGTTTCATATTATATCAAAGTCATTTTCTGGTTGAGTAGTCAGTATTTATATCAGAGAAAGAACTTGAACCCAGGTATTCCTGACTGAGAAAAAGCCCTTAGGCTGTTTATTTTTTTTTCCATTAGTATATACTCAAATGCAAACTCACTGCAAACTTGTAATCTTTTGCTTTAAAAAAAAGAAAGAGGGAGGAAAAGGAGAAGGAAAAAAAGTGGGGAAGAGGAGTAGAACAAAGGAGGAGGAAGAGAAGAAGAAGAAGATGATGAAGATGAAGGTGGAAGGAAGGAAGGGAGGAAGGGAGGGAGGGAGGGAGGGAGGGAGAAAGGAAGGAAGGAAGGAAGGAAGGAAGGAAGGAAGGAAGGAAGGAAGGAAGGAAGGAAGGAAGGAAGGAAGGAAGGAAGGAAGGAAGGAAGGAAGGAAGGAAGGAAGGAAGGAGGGAGGGAGGGAGGGAGGGAGGGAGGGAGGGAGGAAAGGAGGGAGGGAGGAAAGGAGGGAGGGAGGAAGGAAGGAAGGAAGGAAGGAAGGGTAGGAGGGAAGGAGGGAAGAAGGAAGGAAGAGAGAGAGGGGGGAGGGAAAGAGGGAGGGAGGGAGGAAAAAATAACATTTTTCTACCATATCCATGCCTAAATGAAGATTTTCCTAGGTATCATCATTTTTTTTTCCAAAGGGTTTATATAAACAAACAATTTTTCTATATAGAAGACTTGCCCTAAAGTATTTGTTTTCCAGAGAAACATTTTTGATGTGGCTAGATTCATAAGTACCAAAACGGATGTTGAATAAAGTGTTTTATTCCAGCAAATACTTCTTTCCTTTAAAGTAAGAGGAAGTACTTTTTTTATTAGGGGGCCTGATTGTAATGCAAATGGCAATTTACTAGGAACTTGAGTTAAGCAGAATGAAATCAGAAAACAGAGGACTTTGTTTCAGTGCTAGCAAAGAAAACTCTAATGAGCTAAATTTTACATAAGGGTTTATTTATTTTCATTAATTCAAGTCAGATATACCATGACTTTTGCTGATTTTCAGCCCCCTGTGGTTTCTCTAATATCAAGTACTCCCCAAGAGGAAATTCCTTCTACCAATAAAACTCTACAATTGAAATATGTCCTCTCTTTTTTCTATTATCTCACTTGGTAGTCTCATCAGCTCTCAAAAGTATAATTATCATCTCTAGGCGTCTAGTTTCAAATATACATATCCAGCTCTGACCTCTCCTGAATTAAGATATGACTAATTGCCTTTTGAATCTTTTGAATCAGATATCCCATAGGTATTTCAAACTCAACATATCCAAAACAGATCACATCTCCACACTCTACCACCACTACCACCATTCCCTCCCCCAAAACTCTCCCCTCTTTGGTATTCCTATGTTATTGTCATTGCCATCTTCTCAGTGACTCAGGCTTGTGTGCAACCCTGATATTACCTTCAACCCCTCAATCTTATTCACCAGACATCTAATCGATTGACAAATCTTGTGATTTCTACCTTCACCAAGTATGTCCTCTTTTCTCTACTCATATTGCCACCACTCTACTTCAAACTTTCATTACCTTTTGTCTGGACTACTGCAATAATCTTTTTAAAAGAAAAAATATCCTAAGTATACAAACACCAAATAAAAAGGCTATTTCTAAAAATATAAAACAAAAAAAGATTATATTCGAAACTGCAACTATTATGTATAATCTTCAAGTTGTTAGAAACAATATGCTGAACCTCCAAAAGAATGCAGTGAATGAACAGACTCAAGATTAAAATTTAATATATATCTGGAGGAAGTGGTATGAAAATTCCAGATGAATTCATACACAACTAACAGATACCAGAGCTAGTAATTAATACACCCTGTAATCCCACCTTAACTTCTCCTCCTCTTTCTTTTTCTCCTTTTCAGAGTTTCCATTGGAGGAAAACTGAAGTAAATTATTTCATTACATTGATTCCCATTACATATACACGTTAATATGTTTCCATGTACCCCCCTTTACGTTGTCATCACATGTTCAAAAATGGTACTGACTCTTCAAGGGAGAAGTTAATATGCATAAGTATTATTAAGCATGCTCAACTGAAAATTTAGCTTGCCTAAATTTAATTCCCTTTATTCAAGAGGTGCTGACCTCAAAGTCTTACCTTGGTGACCTATACATGACATTTACAGAGACTCACCAGACATTAATTCCTATTTAACTTCATCTAATTAAACTTGCCTCAATATTGTAACTGGTTATAAGTTTTCAACAATGGAAATAAAACTTTACAAATTATATATATATATATATATATATATATATATATATATATATATATATATATTTATATATTCACATAGTCTTCCCTTACTCCAAACACCTATGAAGGTGATTTTTCTTAAGTATAGGACTGATCAGGTCATCCCAAGCTCCCTATCTCCAATCCCCACCTCCCAATCTTCTCCTCCCTTCCCATCAATGAGCTTCAGTGTCTCTGTATTATATTTAGAATGAAATAGAAATGTTTTTGTTTGGTATTTCAAGTTCCTTATTCGCTGGACCCTTCCTATTTTTCCTTTATTCTTCTTCCTGAACTCTACTATTCAGTAATTGTGGCATACTTGGAATTCCTCAAAAAACATATTTCATTTCTTATTTTTATATTTTAAGCTAGTTATCTTGCTGCCAGACAAAAACAATTTGAATATCAAGTAGCAATACTCAGGATTACCCAGGATTTGGCAGCTTCTACAATAAAGGATCAGAGGGCATCAAATACCATATTCTGAAAGGCAAAAGATCTGGATTACATCCAGGAATTAACTACCCAGGGAGACCAAGCATCATCTTTAAGAGGAAAAGATGGATCTTCAGTGAAGTAAGAGATTTTCAGTCATTTCTATTGGAAAAAAAAAAACAGAACTAAACAGAAAATTTAATCTTCAGATTCAGGACTCAAGATAAGTATAGCAAGATAAACAGGGGGAAAATATATATTATTTAAAGATTAAAATGTTTACATGTTTCCCTAGATGGGAAAATATATGTAACTCTCAAGAACTGTATCAGTTACTGGGGCAGACAGAGGGAGACTGATCCCATGGATGGAGGATGTGATTGTGAATGGACTCTGATGGGATAATATCAGGGAAAAAAAAAGTCATTAAAGGGTAGAAAAAGGACTGTATTAGAAGAGAAAAGGGCAAGTATAACAACACAAATTAGATCACATGAAGAGGCACAAAGACCTATTACAATAGAGGGAAGAAGGGAAAGGGAATAAGGGAAAGAAGGGAAAAGAATAAGAGGTCATAACTTAATCATTCAGTTGGCAAATAAATTTATCTAACCATAAGGAAATGTAGAAACTTTAGAAAAAACATTATGGAGGGGGGTGATAGAAGATAAGGCGTGGGTGAGGTGGGTTAAAAAAAAAAACCCTACTAAAAGAAAGGGGGAGGAGTGATAGAAAACAAGGTAGAGAGTGGGGATTGGTAAAAAACAAAACAAAAAAAAAACAACTACTAAGTACAGAGTGGAAAGAGAGAACAAAAGTATATATAAGGAAGAAAATAAGATGAAGGGGAATATAGTGTTGGTAATCATAACCATGAATGTAAATGGCATGAATTCTCCCATAACAGGGAAATAAATAGCAAATTAAAAAACAGAATCCTAAAATATGTTGTTTACAAGAAATACATTTCAGACAGACATACAGAGTAAAGGTAAAAGGCTAGAACAGAATTTATTATGCTTCAGCAGAAGTAAAAAAAAAAAAGCAGGGGTAGCAATTCTGATCTCAGATAAAACAAAAAAATACATCTAATTAAAAGAGAAGATAGGAAAGTACATCGTAATAAAGCATACTCTAAACTATGAAGTAGTAACTATATTACATGTATATTCACCAAGTGATAAAGCATACAAATTTCTAGAGAAGATATAGAGCCAATTAAGAAAGAAATAGACAGCAAAACTATATTAGTGGAGGACCTCAACCTTCCCTCTCAGAATCAGACAAATTTAATCACAAAATACACAAGAAAGAAACCAGGTTGATTAAGAGAATGGTAGAAAACATAGATATGATAGATTTCTGGAGAAAAGTGAATAAAGACAGAAAGCAATACATCTTTTTCTTAGCAGTATGTGGCACCTATACAAAAATTGACTATTAGGTTATTAAAAACCTCACAGTCAAATGCAGATAGAAATAAATGCTTCCTCTTCAGGCCACAATGAAATAATTCACTAAAGAGCTAGGAAAAGGTAGTCTAAAAACCTATTAGACATTAAATACTAAATAATGAGTGGGTCAAACAATAAATTGCAGAATAATATATAATTTATTTCATCCAAGAAAATGAAAATAATGAGACAACACACCAAAAGTTATGGGACACAGCCAAAGCAATTCTTAGCTACATAAAAAAAATAGAGAAAAAGATCAATGAAATTGGGCATGTAACTTTACAAAAGTTAGAAAAAAAACAAATATAAAACATCCAACTCAATACCAAATTGCAATTCTGAAACTCAAATGAAAAGATTACTAAAACTATTGAAATAAATAAAATTGAGTTGGTTTTATGAAAAATATATAAATCCTTGATTAATTTTGTTATTAAAAGGAAAGAAAAAATCAAATCACCAGTATGAAAAATGAAAAGGGCAAATGTACTATCAATGAAAAAAAATTAAAGCAATAATTAGGAGCTATTTTGCCCAACTGATGCTAGCATATATTGAAATGAATATTTTTTAAATGTAAATTGCCCAGATTAACAGAATAGGAAATCCGTTAACTAGTCCCTGTGAAGTCTAGGTTAGCTCCCTGGAGGCTTCAGAATCAGTAAGAGTCAGGATAAGTAAAAGTCCTTGGTCTTTAGGGGGAGAAGTAAAGGAGATGGACAAAACTGCCACAAGCTCTCCACCAATCTCCCTTCTCCTTGTCTTCCTCCAAAGTGACTCTGACTTGTCTTACTCCACCCCCTAATCCTTCCTACAATTATCTGTATACATCAAAAGTTTAAGCCAGCACAGAATAATGAGAAGGGCCATTTTCCCAAGCATATGCTAATAGAGTTATTGTCCAATAGGTAATTAGCTATAAGTGCTTGATTGTCTGATTCCAGTGCACCTATTCAGAGTTTCAGCCCTTTACAAGTCCCATTCTAGAAAAATAAATTGAACAAGCCATCAATGAACTCCCTAAGAAAAAGTCTCCAGGACCTGAAGGATTTAGAAATGAATTCTATCAAATACTTAAATTTCTATTGTTCTTAAATTTTGTCTGGGCAGTATTTTACTTTACAATAATTTTATTTTTTTATTAATTTTATAATTATACATTTTTGACAGTATATATGCATGAGTAATTTTTTTTTATAACATTATCCCTTGTATTCATTTTTCCAGATTTTCCCCTCCCTCCTTCTACTCCCTCTCCTAAATGACAGGCAATCTCATACATTTTACATGTGTTACAGTATAACTTAGATATAATATATGTGTGTAAATCCAATTTTCTTGTTGCATGTTAAATATTGGATTCCGAAGGTATAAGTAACCTGGGCAGACAGACAGTAGTGCTAATATTTTACATTCACTTCCCAATGTTCCTTCTCTGGGTGTAGTTGTTTCTGTCCATCATTGATCAGCTGGAAGTGAGTTGATCTTCTTTATGTTGAAGATATCCACTTCCATCAGAATACATCTTCATACAGTATTGTTGTTGAAGTGTATAGTGATCTTCTGGTTCTGCTCACTGCACTCAGCATCAGTTCATGCAAGTCTCTCCAAGCCTTTCTGAATTCATCCTGCTGGTCATTTCTTACAGAGCAATAATATTCCATAGCCTTCATATACCATAATTTACCCAACCATTTTCCAATTGATGGACATCCATTCAACTTCCATTTTCTAGCCACTACAAAAAAGAGCTGCTACAAACATTTTGGCACACACAGGTGCCTTTCCCCTCTTTAGTATTTCTTTGGGATATATGCCCAATAGCAGCAATGCTGGATCAAAGGGTATGCACAGTTTGGTAACTTTTTGGGCATAGTTCCAAATTGCTCTCCAGAATGGTTGTATTCTTTCACAACTCCACCAACAATGCATCAGTGTCCCAGTTTTCCCACATCCCCTCCAACATTCATCATTATTTGTTCCTGTCATCTTAGCCAATCTGACCGGTGTGTAATGATATCTCAGAGTTGTCTTAATTTGCATTTCTCTGATCAATAGTGATTTGGAACACTCTTTCATATGAGTGGATATAGTTTCAATTTCATTATCTGAGAATTGTCTGTTCATATCCTTTAACCATTTGTCAATTGGGAGAATGGTTTGATTTCTTATAAATTAGGGTCAGTTCTCTATATATTTTGGAAATGAGACCTTTATCAGAACCTTTAACTATAAAAATATTTTCCCATTTTGTTACTTCCTTTCTAATCTTGTTTGAATTAGTATTGTTTGTACAGAAACTTTTTAGTTTGATGTAATCAAAATCTATTTTGTGATCAATAATGATCCCTAGTTATTCTCTAGTTATAAATTCCTTCCTCCTCCACAGGTCTGACAGATAGACTATCTTCTGTTCCTCTAATCTATTTATGATCTCATTTTTTATGCCTAAATCATGGACCCATTTTGAGCTTATCTTGGTATATGGTGTTAAGTGTGGATCCATATCTAATTTCTGCCATACTAATTTCCAGTTCTCCCAACAGTTTTTTTCAAATAATGAATTTTTATCCCTCATGTTGGTATCTTTGGGTTTGTCAAAGATTAGATTGCTATAGATGTACCCTTTTTTGTCTTTTGTATCTAATCTGATCTACCGGTCTATTTCTTAGCCAATACCAAATGGTTTTGGTGACTGCTGCTATATAATATAGCTTTAGATCAGGTACACTTAGACCACCTTCCTCTGACTTTTTTTCATTAGTTCCCTTGCAATTCTCAACCTTTTATTCTTCCAAATGAATTTTGTTGTTATTTTTTCTAGGTCATTAAAATAGTTTCTTGGGAGTCTGATTGGTATAGCACTAAATAAATAGATGTTTGGGGAGTATTGTCATCTTTATTATATTCACTCGGTTTATCCAAGAGCACTGAATGTCTTTCCAATTACTTAAATCTGACTTTATTTTTGTGGCAAGTGTTTTGTAATTTTGCTCATATAATTCCTGACTATTCTTTGGTAGATGGATTCCCAAATACTTTATACTCTCAACATTTGGAATGGAATTTCTCTTTGTATCTCTTGCTGTTGCATATTCTTGGTGATATATAAAAATGCTGAGAATATATGTGGATTTATTTTGTATCCTGCCACTTTGCTAAAATTCTGAATTATGACTAATAGCTTTTCAGCAGAGTCTTTGGGGTTCTCTAAGTATACCATCAGGTCATCTGCAAAGAGTGATAGTTTGATTTCCTCATTTCCTACTCTTTAATTCCTTGAATCTCTTTCTTGGCTCTTATTGCCCAGGCTAGTGTTTCTAGTACTATATTGAATAGTAATGGTGATAGTGGGCAACCATGTTTCACCCCTGATCTTACTGGGAAAGGTTGCAGTTTATTTCTATTGCATATTATGCTTACTGACAGTTGTAAATATATACTCCTGATTATTCTAAGGAATAGTCCATTTATTCCTATACTCTCAAGCGTTTTTAGTAGGAATGGATGTTGGATTTTGTCAAATGCTTTTCCTGCATCTATTGAGATGATCATATGGTTTTTATTAATTTGATTATTAATATGATCAATTATACTAATAGTTTTCCTAATATTAAAGCAGCCCTGCATTCCTGGTATAAATCCTACTTGATCATAGTGTATTATCCTGGGGATGATTTTCTGAGTCTTTTTGCTAATATCTTATTTAAGATTTTAGCATCAATCTTCATTAAGGAAATTTGTCTATAGTTTTCTTTCTCAGTTTTTGATCTACCTGGTTTAGGCATCAGTACCATGTCTGCGTCATAAAAGGAATTTGGCAGGACTCCTTCATCCCCTATTTTTTCAAATAGTTTATATAACATTGGGGCTAGTTGTTCTTTAAATGTTTGGTAGAATTCACATGTAAATCCATCTGGTCCTGGGGATTTTTTCCTGGGGAGTTGATTAGTAGCTTGTTCTATTTTTTTTTTTTTTCTGAAATGGGACTATTTAAGCAATTTATCTCCTCCTCTGTTAATCTAGGAAGTCTATATTTTTGGAGGTAGTCATCCATTTCACTTAAGTTATCAAATTTATTGGCATAAAGTTGGGCAAAGTAACTCCTTATTTCTCTAATTTCCTCTTCCCCCTTTTCATGTGTAAGACTAACAATTTGATTTTCCTCTTTCCTTTTTCTGATCAGATTTACCAAAGGTTTATCTATTTTATTGGCTTTTTCATAAAACCAACTGTTGGTTTTATTTATTAATTCAATAGGTTTTTTTTACTTTCAATATTATTGATTTCTCCTTTTAATTTTAGTATTTCAAGTTTGTATTTTGGTTGGGGGTTTTTAATTTGGTCTTTTTCTAGCTTTTTAAGTTGCAGGTCCAATTCGTTAATCTCTTTCTCTATTTTGTTCAAATATGCCTCTAACAATATAAAATTTCCCCTTTATTACCGCTTTAGCTGCATCCCACAGATTTTGGTATGTCTCATCATTGTCATTATCTTGGGTGAAATTATTGTTTCTATAATTTGCTGTTTCACCCAGTCATTCTTTAAGATGATATTATTCAGTTTCCAATTACTTTTTCATCTATTTACCCCTAAGTTCTTATTGAATGTAGTTTTTATTGCATTGTGATCTGAGAATAAAGCATTTATTATTTCTGCCTTCCTGCATTTAATTTTGAGATCTTTATGTCCTAATATATGGTCAATTTTTTATAGGTTCCATGAACTGCTGAGAAGAAAGTATATTCCTTTCTATCACCGTTCAGTTTTCTCCAAGGTGTATCATACCTAGTTTTTCTAATGTTCTATTTACTTTTTAAATTTCTTTCTTATTTGTTTGCTTCTCTGGGGATTTCCTTGACTATATAAAAATAGATACTCAAATTAAACATTTTCTAATAATAAATCATAATTTCAAGGTTCCCTACATTCAGTTATGAGACCCCATATGGGGTCATGAACCACAGTTTAAGAAGATGCACTCTACAGTATGATAGCTTCTGAATTAGATCAAATTTGCCAAAATGTCACATTTATCTCTGAAAGGGCAAATAACCTATATCTGAGTTGTAGCATCTATCTGCCTGCCTTATCTTCCTTTCCTATTAACCACTTAAGAGCAGAGGGTATGCTTATCTATGCCAAACTCTACAAATTCTACAATGAAGTTTATAAAAAGTTGATTTTGTTTCTTCTTTAGTTCCTGCTTTTCTGTTAATCAAACCTAACAGATTTCTCCATTATAATTTTGAAAACCCTATCATCAACATAACCAACCACTTTGCCTTACCCAAAGAGGGTTGGTTTTTTTTTTGTTTGTTTTTGTTTTTTTTTTTTTTGTTGTTGTTTTTTGTTTTGTTTTGTTTTGTTTTTTTGGTTTGGTTTGGTTTGGTTTTGGGGTTGGGAGTAAGGGAATTAAAAGCTTTATTTCCTCAAGCTTTATTTACGGAAAATTATTGACTCTTCATTAAAAATGAGTGGAAGGGTTGTATTTGACCCAATCTGCACCTCAGTTTCTGGCTTGCTGTTATCTTTTAAGCTAACTGGGCTGGTATTATTTTGGTTTCTTCTTAGAATTTGAGATTTACATGCAGATGTCTCTTCAAGTGCTGGCAGGCAAATGACAATATGAAATCAATTTATTTGTCTAAAATGTCATGCAAAACAGTGCTTATTGGATTTCTTTCTGTTTCCTCAGAAGTAACATATCCTTATTCATGCAATTTTGACTTGTATAACTGTGCTCTTTCTTTCAAAAATATAGCAAAGGGGAATGTGTTTATCACAGTATCACATTCACATGGCACTGCTAAGGCACAAAATGTTAACTTTTGTGCCTCTCTATAATATATAACCTCTATAACCTCTTTTTTTCTAAAATGATATCTCCTCCTCTATAGAACTCTGTGCCCAAGTTTATTTATAAGGATGACAAGACTTAGAGAAATTCCTGTTCCTTACCTTCATCTCAGAACTGGCTGCCAAACACCTGGCATTTAATGGGCCCAAGGTTCTCAAATGATTTTAGTGGACACCTTTATGTAATATATTCCTTGTGATGCAGCCTAGTAGTTTTTCTTGAGGAAGCAGGATGGATTGTGGAAGTCAAAGGCCCTTCTCTTATTTATTCAAAATTTTTCATTTCAAAATCCCTCTCTTCACTCTACTTTCCATGAGCTGTATTATGAAAAAGAGGGGAGGGGAGAAGAGGAGAAGCTTAAGCAAAGCCATTTTGATGACTAAAAGCTACTCAAAAGTAAAGAGAAATCTTCCTAGTATATCACTATTAGAATTGGAAAGTCACCCAAATAGTAAATTATAAGCTGAATTCCAATGACTCTCTCTGGGTCAAAACAACAGGCAAAAGTCAATATTCTAGCCAGTGGAAAAGTTAAACTCTCTTAAGTACAAAAAATAGAAGATATTATGGGTTGGATGAAAGGTCATAAGATGTAAATTATAGAACAGTGGTCTTGAAGTCATGAGACAAAGATTCTCACATGTTGATCAACAAAGGCTCTCATGTATTGATCAAATTAATTAGTTTCTCAAAATATGTTTCCCAATCTGAAAAATATTTAATAATACCTGCACTATCACTATGCAGGATTGCTAAAAAGAAAGCACTCAGCAAAATCCTGAGTGCTATAGAAATGTGAATCAGTATTATATCATAATGTCCTTATTGGGGCAACTAGGAGGCACAGTGGATATAGTGTCAGGCCTGCAATCAAGAATAATACTTTTTTTTTCCACTTAAAAAGTGTTTGGGTTTTTTTTTTTGCCAATTAGATGTAAAGATAGTTTTCAACATTTTTGTAAGATTTTAATTCCAATTTTTTCTCTCCCTCCTTTACCTTATCCTTTCCCAAAACAGCAAGCAATCTGATGTAGTTTATACATGTATGATCATGTGGATCCTTTTCCCTTTTTTAAATCTTTGAGATACATACCCAGTGAAGATACTGTTAGATCAAAAGGTATACACAGTTTGATAGCCCTTTGGGCACAGTTCTAAATTGTTATACAGAATTCTACCAACAATGTCCCAGTTTTCCTACATCCCCTCCACCATTCATTATTTTTTCCTGCCATCTTAGCCAATCTGAGGTGTGTAATGGCGCCTCAGATTTGCATTTGCATTTCTCTGATCAATAGTGATTTGAAACATTTTTTTCATATGGCTATAAATGGCTTTAATTCCTTCATCTGAAAATTGTTCATATCCTTTGATCATTTATAAATTGGAGAATGACGAATTCTTATAAATTTTCCGTATATTTTAGAAATGTGGCCTTTATCAGAAGGGTAATAGTTTTAATAACCCTAGATCATAATCTCAGTCTCCTAAGAATGTGAATCATATGAACTGGAAAAGGCTGTGGGAATGATCAACTCATTAATGGAGATCTCTAGGAAAGGCAAGGTGGTCATCTGTTAATGATCCTAGATCAGTTTTCTATTCCAACATTAATTGTACTAGGTGGTCTCCATTTCTGATATATTGTGATTCCACAGACCAACTCCACCTTCTCAATGCTCCCTTTTCCTTTATTCTCTATTTCTCATTGTACCCTTATCTTTAGGCATCTGGGAAAAGAAAAATTAAATGTGTGGGTTTCATTTAGCTATAAATCTACTAAAAAAAATTTTTTTTTAAAAAGGATTCTGAGTTAAAGATTAAGCAAGTAAGTTGTTTTTCAAAGTCAAAGAGGTGGAAAACATATAATAAAACCAAAGATCAGATGCATCTCTAAATGTAGAACCATAGTGCTGGCTCCTTAATTGGACTACTTAGCATTGTGACAGAGACAGATTTAGCTGTAGTTCAAAGCCTTTAAAAATATTTTTAAAAGGTGAATTTAAAGAGTGGAAGAATAAGTTGATTAAGGTTAATTGACTCCACATGAGTTGGCTTATACTTAAGATAGCACAGGAGACATTATACATTTGTAGATGAAGAAAAGCCCTCAGTTAGAAATTCAACTACAACTTGTTTAAGTGAAATATTAGTGCTTATGGAATAACAAAAATTTTCTTTACAGGAATTTTGGTTGGAATTTTTTTTCTCTTAAAGATTAGACCCAGTGCAAAAGTAGAAAAGCAATCTAGCATAAATAATAGGAAAAAAAAAGTTAGGAGGAACTCCTCATTTTGGAGAGAATATGATGAGTTCAGTCTTAGCTATGTTCGAGTTTCCCAGGTATATACTTTTGCAAAGATATATAGTAAGATAATTGATGATAAAGGAAAAGCACTCAAGAGGAGGATTTGGATATATAATAGCTTTTCTATGAGGGTAGTTTTATGAAGCAGGAAAATTTACTTCTTAAGCTGCTACAGGAATTTCTCATTCCTTCTTTTTTACTTCCTATCCTTTGGAATATCATATGTCATCTCTTTTATCAAACCACTCCCAACTAGGTATAATTTACTATCTATCACCCTTGGCTCCACTCATAGAGAAATTTCTCTTTTTATCTATGTAGAGAAATAATGAGAAGGTAGCATAACTGATATCCTAGCTTCTGCTTCCCCACCTCCAACTGCTTTTTATAAATTTACATCTTCTAATTGTACATGTTTAACATATATTGGATTACTTGCCATCTTGGGGAGGGAATGGAAAAATTTAGAACACAAGATTTTGTAATGGAGAATGTTGAAAATTATTCATGTATATAGTTAGAAAATAAAGTTTTAATTTTAAAAATGATGTAAAAATAAATTCCTCTCTTCTTTATCCTTGTTATTGTTATTGATTCATTTCAATCATGCCTGACTCCCTATGACCCCATTTGAAGTTTTATTTTTTTGGCAGAGATACTAGATGAGAAACAGACAAACAGGGTTAAATGACAGCTCAGATTCACACAGCTAGGAAGTATCTGAGGCTTAATTTGAACTCATGAAGATGAGTCTTTCTGATTCCAAGCCATGGAGTCATCTCACTGCCCCTTCGTTTATCCTGGAGAAAAACAAAAGCTATTTTTGTTATTCTGCTTTGGTAACTTTATAAAATAAAATAATAATACTCAATTTTATGAATCTTAGGAGCTCCCAGTTGAGATAGTGTCTTAATTTGAATGTTTCTGATCTTTTTTTTTCCTTTTATCTGTATACCTTTCTGTCACTACATATGTCTCTTTTAGAATTCCCTATTTACAAATAATGAAACCCATAAATCAGAAGTGACTATGATTGACCAAATTGTATTTAGTCACCAAACAAGCTAATTAAACAAAAATTATAAATGGTATTTTGAAAAATAGAGATAAGCTTTAGGATGGCAAATCACTTTTCCTGGGAATGAGAAAGTGATGATGTGGAGAGAAAAAAATTACCATGCTTCTAGCAAACTCTGACAGCCATACTATCTCTCATCTCAGGGGATATCTGCCTGGTTTAGCCTTCAGTTAAGGATGGCAGCAGCTGCAGTGGCAGTGAGTTTCCCTCCATCTCTCCTTCTTCTTGCTCAAATCACAAATATAGCTCATCTTTCTCATTCTCTCAAGAACCACTCCCAGGACTAAGAGAAAAATAACACTATTACTTGGTAACTACAACTTTCACAGGCTTGGATCATTGAACTTTCACCAGAATGAGCCAGGAAGCCATCATATTATAGTTTAGGGATGTTATCCCTAAAGTATATGGAGTTACAGGTCAGTGTCACAAGGTGTCTCAAAAGAATTTATAAGCATAGACCTCCTCCAAATTAAGGGGCAGAGATTTTATTACACTGCTAAGAGTGGATGAAATTCCAAGAAAAGTTAGTTGTATAACCCCCCAAAAAAGGACTTAGCTATAACTAGGAGCGTATCTTTAATGAGCTAACCCTAAAAAGATTTAGCTTATGAAAAGTAATTACCTAGCATCTATAGTAAGAAGAGATCTTTTATAGGGTAAATATAACCTGAGTGACAAATAACTTTACTTTCTGATTGGATACAGGAAACTCTGGGGTTGTGATGATTTTGTCAAAACAAGAAACAAAAGATCTACTTAAGGTTAAGAGGATGCTATCAGTGCTCCTCCCAGCTTGCCTCAGGGGAACTACTAGGCTTCCAGATTATTTACCACCATTCAGATGTTCTCTGCCTACATGCTTATGGCTACCCAGGACCTCATGAGCAATAAGAGCAGAGGTGGGACAGCTAATGAAAATTAATTATAATAGAAGGAAAAGAAGCAGAAAATATTAAGTGAAATTGTTAAAATATCAAATTCTCCCATAAGGTCAAAGAGGATGAAGACTGGGAGAAAAAAAGGCATAGTATTTAATGAAGGAATCATTATGTTTACTTTTTCATTGGAAAGATATTTTAGTGATATTGTCAAGAACTGTGATTTCTGATTATAAAGAATGCATGGAAAATTGAGAAATAAGCTTATTAGCAAAGGATATGCTATTATATATAAATATAATCTACCAAGATGTTTAAAAAAAAAACAATTTTTTAATATAACCAATACAAGCTGTATTAATAGTCTTCCACAAATAGATTGTTGACTAATCTAATGATTTTCATTCCATTATAAATGAGTACACCAGTTTCTACGCTTTCATTTCAATTCCTACTCTTTAAGATTCGTTTCTCTCTGAGAAATACTGTATTTGTCACATAAATTGGGATATATTTGTATATCTGGCCAGATAACTCCAAGGTTCCTGATCTTACCCGTTGAATGGATTATCAGTGCTGAGCATTTATATAGATAATCTACAGAAAATTGTTCCAGCAAATTGTCATTCCTACAACATTTAAAAGAACTAAAATTTCATTCAAAATTAAGAGTCTGATGGGGAGGCTCTAAGTCCAAAATAATGAGCTCAAATTCTGTCAGTTTAAAGTTTTCTTGTTGATTTGGAATGGGATGCTGAATAACATTCTAGCATTACTTGGGGGGAAACTTTTTTTTTTAATGTAGCAAAAAGTTATTAGAATAAAAGTTTCAGAGGTTTGTTGAAAGGGATGCAAACCAGAGAGGGAAAAGAAAAGAGCACATGGATTTTAGGAGGAGATAAACAAAAGGCAATTCATTGTTACATGGCTGGTCACAGTGGAAAGAACAATAACCTATTTTAGCCACACTACCACACAGATAAGGAGGGAACACAACTGGTAGTTTAATCTCCCCTTATGAAGAACAAGAATAAAGTTGTCTCTCCTTTGGTAGTGGCTTAGTCTTCAAATCTTGCTTTCAAGGATATTGACACATCTCTTTTACTTATTGGCTCTAAAGGTGACATTTTACTTCCGTCTATTGACTGTGACTATTTGCCCAGGTAATGTTCTACCATTTTTAGAAGCTATTTTGAATTCACTTAAATAGATGAGTTGTAATAAATTTTACCATAATATTGAAACACTTTCTGTCTTCCATGATAAAATCAATAATTCATCCTTTTGTTCAATTTCATCCAACAAATGTTATATACTATTTGTAAGGAAAGAAACAGCATAGAGTACTGGCTAAATGAGTGGAGTTTAGAAAACTTAGGTTCTATTGCTGTATCTGAAATAATTACCTGTGTAACCCTAGAAAATTATTTAAATTTTTGGTACTCCCTAAGATTCTCTTAAGATTATGTTGTGTACAGTCATTTTCAATCATGTCCAACTCTTCATGACCTTATTTTGGGATTTCTTGACAAAAATAATGGAACAGTTTGCTATTCTTTCTCTTTTTACAGATGAGGAAACTGAAACAAACAAATAATTAACTTGTGCAGATATGAACTCAAGAGTATGGATCTTCCTGATTACAAGCTTGACACTCTACTTGCTGAGCCACTAGCTACCCCTAAGACTAGCCATGTTTTTATATGTATGTGCATACATACACACACACACACACACATATATACACATAAAGTTTAATTTCATTAAAAATTTCCCAACTATATTCATTAAAAATTTTTAGCATTCATTTTCTAAAATTTTGAGTACCACATTTTCTCCTTTTCTTTTGTTCCTTCCTTACCCATTGAGAATACAAGCAATATGGTATTGTTTAAATGGGTAAAGTCACTTAAACATAGTTCCATATTGCATAACCATGTTTCAAAAAAGAAAAAAAAACAGCAAAGGAATAAAAAGGAAAAAGTTATGCTTCAATCTTCACTCAAGAGTTCATCAGTTCTCTCTCCGGAGGTAGATAGCATTTTTTAGCATAGGTTCTTTGGAATTGTCTTATATTATTGTCTTGATCAGATTAAGTAAGACTATACATATTAAATCAGTTATAATCTGTATACTTGGAGAGAAATTATATACCAGAAAAGATTCCACACTAATTAAATCCTAAAATCAAACTCAAAAATATATGAGATGCACTCGACTAGGTGCTGGGATAATGTCAGAAAACCAATTGCTGCCCTTAAGAGCTGATAATTCTATTGAAAGGAGGAGGGGAAAGGTGAGAAAAATATGTAAACTGACTGAGTACTGGAACTAATAGCTATATATTTAGGCTATGCCATACTATTAAAATCACATAATTAGCATAAAATGATTATGCTTTTGTAAATGTAATGGGAATTTGCTGCATGCTCAGATCACCTAAGACATGAGTATTCACCTAGAAGACTCTAGAGTCCCCTTTATGAAGATAAGAAGACTAGTACAGAGATGGACATTCTGTATGGGCCTATTATAGATTTAGAAGCAGCCTCTCTCACTGACTACAAAGCCAGAACTCTGTATCCTTAAAAAAACCTGATTAGGACACCCTTCCTTTATCTTTCCTATAATATCCACTAGTTAAAAAAAGCCTCATTCACTCATAGTGACACCATGAAATAAGCAGGGAAGGGCGTGAGTCATCTTCTCTTTCTTCAGCCTAGGTGGTTTGGATAAACACTATTGGGTTTTGTTGTGTTTCATTTGTCTTTTTTGGTTCAAGCTACAGGGAGCAGTGTCCACGGTCAGAAATTCTTTGAGCTCAGCTTTCCGAGACAAATGTTGTAGCCAGCCCAGCAGAGAAAGCCTGAGATGGCATAAAAGGTATGTGATCTACTGTTTAAAATACTAACTGATCTTTGAACATGAATTTAGTGGGACTAATTCTATATAGGAACTGAACTACATTATGAACTAATCCTAATAACTGATTAAAAGGTTAAGTAAGCACAGGTTTAATGAGAGATTCTTAAAAGATTTTTTTTCTAGAGACCTCCTTCTATCTTGACTGATCAATAGATGATGAAGGTCATGGTCCAGTCATTCAACCTCAACAAATCTTATCTCAATCTACTATTATCTAGCTCACATATCATTTATATTGTTCTCAAGGATAACATTGATAATTTTTTAAATGAAGCTCAGAAGATAGGTTTCCTAATATAACCTACAAATTATTGATTCAGCAGAAAAATGTAAAATAGATAAAAGTAAAAACATTGACTCTATTGCCATTTCATAGAGAAGTTTTACTAGAACTAAAAAAGGTACCACATTAAGGAAATCAAAAGAGTTTAAAAATAATGACAAAATCCAACATATAGAGAGCACTTACTAGTTAAGTGCTTCACAATTTTTCTCATTTACTCTTCACAACATCCTTGGTAAGTAAATGCTACTTTTATTCCCATTCTACAGTTGGGGAAACTGGGGAAAACAAACTTGTTCAGAGCCATATAGCAAGTAAGTGTCTGACATATTTGAACTTTGATCTACCTGACTCCAAGCCTAATACAATTCTATTCATTGTATAGACATCTGTCTGCTCACTATTCTTTCTAAACAGAGATATGGTCTCCAATTATAACACTAGTTTAGCATGCATTATAATCTGTGTAACATCATAGAGACAAATACAACTATAAATAAATATAATTAATAAACATCAATGACACTATATTAAGTAACTGGCAAATAGAATATAGCAATGTGGTCAATACATTATCAAGTTCAATTTAAGACAGGAATACAAGGATGATTCAATATTAGGATAAAATTTAACATCATACATAATATTGATAACAATGTACTTACAAAAATAATATTTTTATTGATCAATTTCAATCAGTGTTCAATAGGGTTTATTTATGTTGATCCTTGCCATTATCAACCTTTGGTAGTTTTCTCCATCTTTCTTTCTAAGTGCACTTGGATATTCCACCATGTATGTATGTCCTCAACGTATGTCACTGAAATCTAATGCATCAAATTTTTCCCTATTCAAGTCTTGACTACTGTCAAGTATTTCTTACAGGCAATTCAAGCTGAAAGATATGTTGCAATGGTTATTTTTGTCTATAGGTTGGATTAAATGGCCACAGAGGTCTCTTCAATCTCTCAAATTCTGATTCTAAAACCTCTATCTTTAACTCCTTTAGTTTCCTCATGTCTTATATCATATGAATAACACCTCCCATTTGTCATTCCTTTCAATTATCATCACAATCCTAGTCTAAGCTCTTATTACATCATCTTACTATAATGCATTATCATGTATATCAACATCTCTGCATAGACTGGACCTACATGTACTTGTAAAATTATTTCCTAGACATTCTATTCAATCTTAATTAGAATTACAGGATCATGGATTGTAAGTCAAAAAGAGACTTAAGATGGCAAGTGCAATCCCCCCCCCTTTTTTTTTTTAAAGAAGAGGAAATTGAATAAGCGGTTTGCCTTGGGATCAATGATGTCAAATAAGCATCAGAAACCAAATGGGAACCCAAAATCAATGCTCTTTTCATGGTGTCAAACAGTTAAATATTTGCCAGACATCACACTAAGAATTGGGGACAAAAAAAAAAAAGGAAAGGAAGGAGGGAAGGAAGGAGGAAAGGAAGGAAGGAAGGAGAGAAGGAAGGAAGGAAGGAGAGAAGGAAGGAAGGAAGGAGGGAGGGAGGGATAATTGAGGTCTCTTCCATCTCTAAAATTCTTTTACTCTAGTTATGTGACCTTGGGGAATTGCTTACTAATAAGTCATATTTATGCAATAGTTTAATCAATTACATTAATTAAATGTTCCCTATTCTTTTCTCACAAAAACCCTATAAATGTTACTTAATAGATAAGGAACTTTAGAATATGATTACATAGTACATATTAACTAAAGCATGGGTTAAATTCAATCTCCTAATGCGAAGTCTAAGAGATCATCAGAGAGAAATGAGATCATCAATAGTATCCACTATTAGCATCATTTCAACCCTGTTGAGATTCAATTTCCTCATTTGTAAAATTTGAGTTGAGCTAGGAGAGTATAATCAATTATCTTTAAAAGCTCATCTTCTAAAACCACAATTAAAGACTTATCAATCCAGGGAAGACACTGCAGTCTTAAGTTTTATTACACAAACACAGTCCAAATAGTATTCCAATGTCTATCAAGATAAAGCCTTCAGAAAATAGAAAATTCATATATCTACAACATGGTTAGAATAAAGTAAAAAATACAAATAAAGATGAGAAGAATAAAAATGCCCTAACAGCAAACAAAACTGGACTGTCTTAGCATTTCAATGTGTCACAAACTTAGGCTAATGATGAGCCAAGAGAAGAAGTGAGTTTAGGTTCCTGAAATTCTACAAGCCTTCTTAAGAATGACAGAATTAAAACCTTACCACTGACCCACATTGACCTGTTAGTTAAAAGACTGGCTTGGAGATATGAAAAGGGAGCGAGAAACCATGGTAAGGAAGACTATTCCTTGCCAGGAAATTAAGAGAGAGAGGGGTGTGGTTTAGTTATTCAGGATAGCATAAGGCTATTATCACTGGGGGTATTTGTGTGTGTGTGTGTGTGTGTGTGTGTGTGTGTGTGTGTGTGTGTGTGTGTGTGTTTGTGTGTGTGTGCGTGTGCGTGTGTGTGCATGTGCATGTGTGTGCACGTGCGCAGGTGTGTGTGTGAATTAAAGTGTTCACAAAGAAAAATATGGAAAGATACGGAGTTTTGCAGTACTGACAGTGATTTGGTATCTGATGTTAGGAAAAGAAAATGAAACAAGGATAGGGAAATGATCTGGCTGCAAGTACTCTCTTCCTCTGCTTTTATGCAGTGTACACCTGAGAATCAAAGTATGATGAAATACTGAGATAAAATGCTAACTGCACAGATTGTATTTAGTCCATTAGCTTTTAAGCTCCTTAAGAATATTTCATTTATTTTCTTTGTATACTATTCTATTTATATTCCATTTATAACATAGTCTCTGGCATATAGTAGAAGATTAATAAATGAATATTAATTGATGGGTTTGTGAGGTCTTCCTAGATTCTGTTCAAGAAAAAACTGAGGATCTTGAGACTAGGGCATGGGGAATCTTTAGAGTATTAGAACAATATTCTAACATCTGTGTCTCTATTTTTCTACTATCCTCTAGAGAACTATTCTTTCCTATTCCATCATGCAGTAGTTGTCTTTAGAGCCTTTGAACTAAGATAAATTATGTATCTGAAGTTTCCTAGGACAACTTTAGAACAAAAGCTATTGCCACGTGCATTTTCAGGAAGACTTCCTTGGCTTTTTAAAGTTCCATGGATGAACTCTCTTCTCTATATTCCCCTGGAATGTTGTGGGGATGGATCTCATGAGATGGCATCTGCTTTGAATATACTTAAATTACTTTCTAAATGCCTTTTGGCATTGTGTAAAGAGTGATATTCTAGTGTCTTTCCTAACAACATATTAGAACAGAGCAATGGACTCTGGATTTGGGGAAAAAGGATCTGGATTTGAATCCACTTCAGACACGTGTTAGCTGTATAATCCTAAACAAATCACCATCTGGATCTCATAAATCCTTCAAAAGAAGAGAGGTTTTGAGAATAACCTCTTCTAATTGAAATGAGATCATCACAAAGAACTCACCCAAGCATATTGCATGACTAGATTTTCTTCTTTCTGTTTTGGCCATGAGGGAGAGAACAAGAACAAGCAAGCAAGAAAAACTCTGGGCTAGCCATCATCTACAAAAAGGACAGAAAAAGTTTTCTTCCAGGTTGAAACTGAAATTAAAGTTTAATTAAGTTGTGATAGATGAGCACTGAATAAAATTTTTAACCTGTACCTGAGTATTTGTACTTCTGAAGAAATGTTATAATATCAAATATTCAAATTATGTAAACTTAAAAAATGATTTTTTATAGAGAGATATAAAGATAGTTTACACAGTACTTTCTACACTACAATCTGGAAGTACTATAAGTATTACTAATTCTACTTCTCGGGGAAACTGAAGCTGATATTTAAGGTATATGTGCATTATATATATATATATAAAACATACATTTTTTAGTCTCCATCAGGATTTTTCTAATTTGCATTTCAAATGTCTAGAGGGCTAGGACTACATCTGTTTAAACTTGCTTTGTAAAGTGCCATACTTAATAAATGCTTTTCAATGAGAACGATTTGGCATACCGATCAAGCTTTAGACTGCATCACAGAGAAAGCAGTGCATAATCAGACAGTTGGCTTTGACATGACCATGCTTTATTCATGAAGCTGTATGATGGGTGGACTATAATTCCCAAATTCCATAGGACTCACCAAGACTAAGCTCACAGAATAGAAATCCCTAAAATCTTAATAACATGGGTATATGTGACACATACTGAGAAGCTCTATTATAGAACCACAATTAAGGCATTTTGAAGACACTGAGGCACCAGGGAAGATTCATCCAAACTAAGGCAAAATTTACTTTAGAACAAAAATCTCCTCTGTTAATATTTGCATCATGAAATTCAAAGCAGTATCAATTCTCTGCATCATATGCTGGCCTTAGATATTATACAGAATTCTCCATTCTTATCCAAATAGTGCCTCCAGTTTCACTAAAGGAGGAAACGGAAACAATAAGCGGATATGGAAGCAGTTGTGGGACATTCATCTATCTTTGGCAATGTAAATTTCAATATTTCTAATATGTCTTAATTTTCAGAACATGTATTCCTTCTGAAACATAAAAACATAAAAGTTGATGCAATTATCAAATGCTATCATGGGATCAAAGGTCATTTTCTTATTTATGTTGTTTGGGACTCATACCAATCCAGTATCTTGCAAATGAGCAAAGAAAGCCTAGGAAGGTTCTGTGATGTGCCTCCAATAACACAAGTATCATGTGGCAGAGCTGGAATTTGAAGCCAGACCCCCAGAGTCTTCAACTAACATTATTTTAACAGTAGCTCACTGCCTTTGCCACTGTGTTACATTCCAAGTAATGTAACCTCTCCAGACCCTAGCGTTCCTCTCTGCAAAATGGTATTAGATATACTCTAATTAGTCTCTTCCAGATCAAAAGAAAACAAATACATCTGTGTCTGAATTAAAAGCTGCTTATGGACAATACTGTGTATCTCTGATTAAAAACTATCCTCCACTGTTTAAATGTTCAGAGATAAAAAATAGTTTGATATCCTTAACATATTTCTGACAGAAAAGCAGTTTCAAAAAAAAAAATTACAGAAGCATGAAGAGACTTAGCTGAGAAGCATTCAACCAAAATGAGGCATTAATAAGGAAGGAAAGGAAAGCTAGTTAGAAGTGAGTGAAAAAAAGAATGGTTTTCAGAGTAACCTCTTCTGAATTGGAATAAGGTCATCACAAGGAAATCACCCAAGCATATTGCACGATTACATTTTCTTTCTTCTTTCTGTTTTGGCCATGAGGGAGAACAAGAAAGAAAGACCAAGAAAGAAAATCTCAGGGGTAAGCTTCATCCTTGCAAGGGACGGAAAAGAAATGGCTTTCCTTCACGTTGAAAGTAAAACCAAAATTTAGTTAAGTAGTAATACATAAGAGCTAGTTGCAGAACATTCTTAACCTGTACCTAAATATTTGTATTTTTGAGAAAAATGTTATATCAATACTGCCCCAAATTGTATAGATGTAAACAGTGATTAAAATGTGACAAAGTAACTTCCTTCCTATATACATCTGTGTAATAAAAACAATAATAATAATAGCTAACATTTACATGTGAGTGGGTTGGGAGAACAGGATGGAAGGGAAGAATAATGTTTATGTGTGGGTGGGGTTGTTGATGTATGTAGTTGTATTTGATAATTGTTAGAAATTGTGTTTCAGGGCTATTAATTATAATAAATAAAACATTGTATATTAGACAATTTTAATCTATGAGAGAGAGCAGGGTACTATGAACGTTACGTAGAACCTATTTAGATTTGAATATGACCTTCTCAGACTAGTTGAGAATCATTTTTCTTTGGTCCTGTACCTGCTAAAACAGAAGGCCAAATTAAAAGAGAAGTAGGAAAACGGAGTTTCCAGTAGTTTTAGTTCCACCTGATTTGAGTGTACTAATTTCATGAAACAATTCAGTTAAAGAAAGTAGGTAATTACTAATGAAATGGTGCTTGGCCAAAACTTCTAAAGAACTTTACTAGAAAACCAGATGAGAACACCTATCAGAAGTGGATACTTATATAGATTAATATCTTACAGCTCTACTCTGCAGAATTTAATAGAGCAAATTCCATACACTTCTCCCAGCGAAGCAAAAGAGCTCAAAAGACTTTAGAAATGGCCTAAGCATTTTTTATTTTCTCAGTGTAGCTAGGAGTCTTGACTCACAAAAGAATATTTCTGAGGCTATGAGGTTGGGCTCACCCATTATGGGCCAACCACTATGGCTTACAGTAGAGCAGAGCAAATAACTCAGCAAATATGATGAATAGATTAGAGAAGTTCATAGCATAATAGATGAACTTCATAATAGAAGATGAACTTCATAGAGAAGTTCAAAGCAAGTTTATCAAACAGCATGACTAAACTGACAGATGACATAATGAATGGCAGCTTTAGTATCAGAAAATGGCTTTTTGGTTCAGAACATTTTTATATAACTAGTTAAAACTTTGATTTCTTCTTCTGAAAACTATATATTCATGTCCTTTATTAATTGGGGAATGCCTTTTATTATTTTTTTTAAATTGACTCTGTTTTCTATATACTTGAGAAATTAGACTTTTTTAACAGAGAAATGTTTTGATACTACTTCAATGAGTGGCACATTTTGGTATATTTTAGCAAAATGTAATTTATATCTTTCTCTTTTAGATTTTTTATTTTTGCTTTTGCTTTGTCTAAGATCATGACTTATCTAGTCTTGCTTTATTTTTTTTAAGCTTCAGCTGAAGGATGAAAGCTTCTGTTCCAGCCCTTTATTTTCACTACTTGTCCATCTATTTCAAGCATGTCTCTTGTATACAACATATTTCTGGATTACAATTTCTAATATATCCTGCTATCTTATCTGCTTAACTGATCCAATCTATATTTAGCTGTGAATATGATTTATTACTGTTTATTTCCTGTATCCCATCTTTTTCTATTTTTCTCTTTTTTTTCTTGTTGCTCCTCAAATGTCTATTTTGCTTCTAACCATAGTTTCCTTAATCTGCCCTCCCTTTTATCATCTCTTTTCTCTCCTATTTCCCTACTGAGTAAAATAGATTGCTATACCCAACTGAAAGTGAGGTTTAAGCATTGCCTGTCACACTTTTACTTTCCCTTCCACTATCAAAAGTTCTTCCTGGTACACCTCTTTTCTCCATCCTTCTTCTCCCCCTGTATTTTTCTCTATCACCCTACATTTATATTTAAGACATAATTACACTCACACTCATGCTCTCTATGTAGATTCCTTTTATTTGCTCTAATAATGACAAAGGTTCTTAGAAATTCCATACAAAATCTACAAAAATATGAAGTTTAATTTTATTGAGAATTTTATTACTCTTGCATATTTAACTTTGTAGGCTTCCTTGAGTCTTCTCTTAGAATATTCAATTTTCTATTCAGTTTTTATCTTTTCATAGGGTATACTTAGAAATCTTCTAATTGTATATCCATTTTTTCCCTCCTCCCCAACCCCACCACAGAATATCATATTCCAAGCCCTCCTCTCTCCTTTAGGGTGGAAGCTGCTGAATCTTCTATCATCCTCACTATGGTTCTTTGATATTGGAGGATTTTTTTCTTTCTGGATGCTCATATTTTCTCCTTTAAATGGCAGCTCTGGAAATTAGTCTATAATATTCCTGAAAGTTTTGCTTTGGGATCTCATTTAGGAGGTGATAGATTCTCTCAATTTCTATTTTACCTTCTATATCTCAAATACAAGAACAATTGTCCTTGATAATATCTTGAAAACTGATGACTAGATACTTTAATCATGATTTTCAAGTTAGTCCAAAAATTCTTAAATTCTTTGTCAAATTTATTTTAGGTCATTTTTCTAATGAGATATTTTATATCTTGTATTTTTTCATTCTTTTGATCTTAAGGTTTTTTGATACCTTATGGAATCAGCTTCCAGTTGCTCAATTTTAATTTTAAATAAATTTTCTTCAGTGAGTTTTTGTACTTTTTTTCCCCACTTGACAAGTTCTGATTTGTGAGTTTTTTTCTCCAGTTAATTTGTGTACCTCTTTTTGAATTTAGCCTATTGTTTTTAAATGACTTATTTTCTTCAGTGAATTTTTGTGCCTCTTTTCTCATTAGGCCAATTTTGTTTTTTAAGATTTTTTTTTCAATATTTGCTTGTGCCTCTCTTTTCATAATTTTGTTGCATCACTCTCATTTCTTGTGTAAAAGTGGTAAAAGAAAAAAACCACTCTTACCTCTAATTTTTCTTTTACCACTCTTAACTCTAACTTTTGGAGAAATTATAGCTGACCTTGGGTCCAATTAGCATTTTTTGAGGCTTTGCTTATATAGCTGTTTTGCCTTTGTCTTCTTATTTTATGTCTTGGTCTTCCCTGACATTATAGTATCTTTTTATGGGCAAGTTCTTTTTTTTTTTTTTTTTTTTGGCTCATTTTCTCAATTTATTTACTTTAAATTTTATGTTAAAGTAGAACTCTTCTCATCAGAGTTGAGGATGCACTGTCCCAAACTTCAGACTTTCTTTGTGCTGCCATTTTCAAGACTATTTCTGGGACCCTGTAAATTTTTGGTGTTATCCTGTGAAAGGTGTAGTCACTGCTCTCCTAGTCTGGACTATGTTCTCTAACCAAGAAGTGCTACTGCTCCCTTTCAGTCATAAATACTAGCACTCTTTTGGTCCTTAAACTGTGACACGGGTTTTTTCTTTCTTATGACCAACCACAAGTGCTCCTCTCAGTCCTGGATCTGCGCCCCAGAACTGCTTATGAGCAATAGAGATGATACTCAACCCCAGCTACTGG
This sequence comes from Sminthopsis crassicaudata, assembly GCF_048593235.1. Taxonomy (NCBI): domain Eukaryota; kingdom Metazoa; phylum Chordata; class Mammalia; order Dasyuromorphia; family Dasyuridae; genus Sminthopsis; species Sminthopsis crassicaudata. The sequence continues at coordinate 684,792,580 of NC_133617.1, read as the reverse complement.
GGCTACTGCTGCTACTGAAGTCCCAGCCTTCTCCAAATCACTCCCATAGTAGTCCTGTCAGTCTTTGGACCTGTGCCTACTCAGTGTTGTAAACCTCTTTTATGGATTTCCTAACTTGTCTTATGCTAGGAAAAAATGTTTCCCTCTGACCATCATTGACTCTGTCACTAAAAAGTTTAATTTGAATTATTATTTTCAAGCTTTTTGGAGTGGAATATTGAAATGATTCAACTAGGTCCCAGACAAAAGCCCTCCATTTTGGCTCTGCCTCCAGTATTTGCTCTTTAATTAGCAAAGGTCCAGAAATAATCAGCCGAGTTCTGTATTTATAAATAACAAAACTTGGATAGTAAACAGAATATGATGCACATGTCAATGATATATCTCAATTACTTAAAAATTTTTTTAATCACAGTTGAATTCAAATAATAGAGCTTATTAAAAAATAGTGATTAGTTAATTGTGTGGTGCTATTTCAATATTCTTTTTTTAAAAGGCAAAAGATGCTCAATCCTGCACTAAATTTCCAGTTCTTTCAGGTTTCTACCATCTGAAATAAACCATTTCCCCTATGTAACCTACAGAACCTAAATTAGGCACCACTATATACCTAATGGAAAGTAGACAAACTGTTAATGTAGTATGGAGAAAGAATTAATCAAAACTTCCCCATAAAATAGTTGCCTGAATGAGAAGCAGGCTTTTTAGGTCTTACATACCTGCTTCAACAAAAGTCATTCTCAGCAGACCAAGTAATATCCAAAGAAATCTATGAAAAGCTACAGTGATGAGTTACAAACTAAAACTGTACCTCCCACCCCCCCAAAAAAATCACCTGAAAAGGGTTACAAAACAAGCAGAGATAGGCACTGATATTTGTAACCTGCAGGACTCAGTGACTCAAAGCTGTAATAATGGAAAACCCCACTGAGAAAACCCCAAGATGGTGAGCAACGCTTATGGTAGGAAGCTCTAACACTCTTGAAATTGGCAGTTGGAAGTAACCCTCTCTGTGGCAGTTAAGAAAGGAATACCACAGGAATGAGAGTTCTGAAGTTCTTAACACTCTGTCCTGTAATGACAGATAAGCACTCTGAAACTCAAAAGATCTGTGAAACTCTTAAGCTAAAGTCAACGCAGGATCCCAGGGGTCCCTAGCTGAGATCAACATGGGCCAAACACCTCACCCAAAAGCAGCATTCTCATTTTCACAGCATAATCAGAGAAAAAAAGGAAAAGGAGAAAATTCTGACTGTAATGGAAAATTATTGTGCCATAAAAAAATGATGAAAGATATTATTTCAGAGAATTCTGGGTAATATAAACTGACTCAGAGTGAAATAAAACAGAGCCAGGAAATGTATACAAGAACATAACATTGTGAAGAAAAAGAAAGACTTATGAACTCCCATCAATGAAATGATCAATTATGGTTCTAGAAGAACAATGATAAAACATGATACCTTCATCCTAACAGAGATAGATGCATATTAGGTCATATTTTTGACACAATATTTGCAGATATTCATTAGGTTTTACTATTTGTTACAAGGGTTTTTCAAGGTTATTTTTTTTCCTTTCTCTAGATTTAAATAGGGGAAAAAAGGTTGAGAGAGGGGAAGTTAGTAATAATGAAGTCCCACTTTGAAAATTTTATTTAACGCATAAAAAAGAACAGAAGGATATTCAGAGGAAGCACAATTTGGACAATTTTTTAAATGAATGTATAGAAATTATAATTATATTTGTATGTGTACACATATAAATATGTACATATATTTAAAAGTGGTATAAAATGGAAATTCACTATTTCATAAATGAATCTTTTTATATTCTTCTTTGTATGTGGAAACAATCTTTTTATATGTTTAATTTCAAAATGAAAATTGAAAATAAAATAAGAAAATTCTATGCTCCTTCCCCTCCAAAAAAAATCATTAGACAAACCTCAGATAATATTTTTTCATGATGTAATAACAAAGATAATGGCTATTATAGGTAGTTGAGGATTTCCCACTACTTTCCACATTGGAAAGCCCAGATGATGAGAAAATCATTTTTCTTGAAAGGGAGCACAGAAGTAAAAAATAAATTGAATGTTTCTGCTTTTTTCTCAATTATCTGTTATCCATCCTAAGCCAAGGATCCAGCCTTTCTTTCTTATTTTTAATATGCATTTTTAAAACTCTTTGCGTTGTCCTAAGAATTTTAATTTCACAAAGCTCTAAAAGTATCACAAAAGTGATACCTACACATTGCCTTTTTGATGACTCAGCATGACCCTGGGCTTTTTGGAGGCAATGCCAAAGAAACAAAAGCTCTAGCAAAACCTCCTAATTTGGAAGGATTTCAAATATGGGCAAGAAAATGGATTCTGTGTCTGAATGAAATGATCTGTTCAGAGATAATAGCATAAAGTCAGCAATTGATGATTTATGTATTTGTTTTGTGCTACAGTAATTCATGAATGCAATGCATGGGGTTAGGATGAGGGGCAGCATTTCAAATGATGAAAGGAAAGTTGCTAATTAGCTGTCATTCAAAGTACTGAGAAAGTATTCATGTATGTATAGCTCCTCACTAACTAGCCAGGAAGATCTTTGAGGGCAGCAAGTGAAGCAACCTTTGCATTACCTTTTGAAATTGTTTATTATGTTATAGGTATCAAATTCAACATGTCTAAAATGGAACATAATATCTTTCCCCTAATTCTTCCCCTCTTCCTAACTTCACTGTTACTGTTGTTAAGGGAACTAACCCTCCCAACTAAAATATGTGCAACAGCTACCCCTGGTAAAACTCCTTGGGCAGACGGGTTAAGCCAGGTTGAGTATAACCCACTTATCTCTTAGTGAGTTAGGGGATATCTTCCTTAAGATGTGAAGACAGCAGAATGGGCAGATTTGACCAAATGTCCCAAACACTGAAGATGACATTGTAGAATGCTTAGAGCATCCACTGCTTACTAGTCTATTGGCAGTTATCTCAATTGTTGTCTTTGCCCTGGATTTCAGTGATTTTGGAAGAGAAAGAGGTTCACAACTTTGTGCAAACTCTGTCCCACTTCAATTCATTCAAAAGTCAAGATGTTTGTGTATGTCATTGGTATTCTTTGAAAACAAAGGGCAAACAACAACAACAACCATCATCCTGGTTACTCAGATTTCCAACCTAATTGTCATCCTTAACTTTTTGCCCTCTCAGTGCCTACATCCCATTAGTTGTCAAGTCCTGAAATAGTCTAAAAACGTTTTGAAAGGTAAAGAGACTACACAACCAATCCTTTGTAAGATTATAAAATAATCTTCTATATAACACTTTCTCTTCTCTGACACCGCCAGCACCCTTAACACAATTAACAAGAATAGCATTCTTGTTGGTCTTCCAGTCTCATTGCTCTCTACTTCACTTGCTCTTCCACTTGTTAGAGGAAAGATGTGATCATGTCAGTTAACTGCATTGGCTCTTGATCACTTCCAAAGTGAATATAAATTGCTCTAGATTTTGAAATCCTTTGTTTGGACTTCATAACCTGGTTCCTTCTTAACTTTCCAGGCTTCTTACATTTTACTCCCTTCCATGTACATACAGTTTACTGTATTACTGTATTGCTTACCCTCCACTTTCTGACTGCATTTTATCTCCTATACTTGAGATTGTTTTCCTCCTGACCTCTACTTCTTAACTTTCTTGGCTTCTTTCAAATTTTTGCTAAAATCCCACCTTCTACAAGAAGCTTTTCCCAAGTCCCCCTCAACAATATCTACTTACCCTGAATTATTAGCATGTTGTCTCCTTCTTTAGACTGTGAGGTCCTTAAGGTCAGGAACTATTTTAACCTTTATTTGTACCCAGAACTTAGCAAAATGCCTAGCGTATAGTAAGTGATTAATAAAAGCTTGTTGACTGACAGTAGGATTTCAATAATTACTAATTGATCAGTTCATTTAGCTTATTTGGTTATAGTGACATATAGTTGTCAAGATAACTGAGAGAACAGAATTGAGTTTCTGTTTGAAGCAGTAAAAAAAATAAAAATAAATACTTCTCCAAAGCTTAACCTGAGCTAGCCAGACAGGCAAACCTTCTAGGCAGGGGTAATCCATATTCCCTGTCTTTCTTTCTCCCCACCTCTGACAAATCCTGGCCAACCAGACTGAGTCAAAGTGACTCAGTAAGAAGGCTGGCATAGTCTTTATACCACTTGGATGAGCTGGGAGTCACCAGCTATAAATCTCATAATAAATTAGATATGGGCCAAGACATAACAGATGCCTTGACTCTGTATCCTAAAAAACCTCCTGGCCTTGTTCAAAAGGAGGTTCAAAAGGAGCCTCCAAAAGGTGGGGGTTGCAGACCAGTGTCGCTAGACACCTCAAAATAATTTGCAGGCTTGAACCCATCTCCAAGTCAAGGGGCGAAGTTTATTATACTTGTAACGCCAATTGCAATGGGCTAAGTTCTAAAAGAATTTAGCAAAGAACTTAAAACATTAATACGAAAAGACAGATCTGGTTCTTCATTTCACTGATAATGCTCATTTTATGGCATAGAGGTAGAGTTGAGGAGTGCTCTAGTATGCACCCCAATATTGAATTTTATAGTTTATAAGTGGGGTTGAGGAATAATCTGGTATGCAGCTCACCATTTGTCTCAGAAACCCTGTTATCACAGACCAACAGATTGTTATCTGGCAGTTAGCAATGTTTGTAGGACTGTACTATAGTATTCCTAAAGCCAGGAGACTTTAGGATCATTGACAGATTGTTAGAATAATAGCACTCCTAAGGTCCGAGGTCTTTGCCTTATATCCTGCCTTCCAAAATCGTTGGACACTGTCCTGTGACCTGTTGGTGCACCTTAGGGACCCCAACCAAATCTTGGTCTTGAAGGGCCTATAAGGTTCAAAAAATAGGTAGAAGACAATTTGGCAATTGTAGAGTCAGTCTCTGATTTTAAGGATGGGAGAAGTGAAATAAATAAAACAATATCTTTCCCTCCACTGTCCCATGATTTCTTTTATCTCTCCTTTTACTGACTCTTTAGAATTTCTGAGTGTTTCCATCTACCCTGTAGCTAAGCATTGTCTCATTTAATTAGAGTGTAAACTCCTTGAGAGAAAGGACTGTTTATATCCTCAGAATTGAGTACCCTGCTTGACATATATCAAACACTTAATGTCTTTTTTTTTTCATTCATTCATTAACTGGCTGGTCTGACACCTCAGGATCACTAATTATAAGTGAAAATAGGCTAGAGGGTATAGATTGTTCAATGTAATTTATCTATCAGCAAATTATGATTTACTGGCAAAAGAAAAGGGAAAAAAATCATCAGACAATTCTTCCCATGGTATGACAGTAATGATCATTCTCTGAAGAAGAAAACTGTTCCATACTCAAGAATTGACCTTTGCAACATTTCATTATCAGGAAAAGGAAGCGGCAAAAATTATAGCACTCCAGAAACTATGAATTGCTTCAAATAGAATAACCCCAAAGCAGAATTTAATCCAGAATTTTCCTCTCAAAATCTGTAAGAATCAGAAAACATAATAAACAAAGGAATGAATTGCTCTAAATGGAGAAGCTACTCAAGTTTCTTTGACATGACTGAAGATTCCACTTTCCTCCCCTCTTCTATCTTTTCCTTCTCTTTATTTTGGAAGCTCTAACTCCTACTATTCCAAATTAATTGCAACTTGATGACTCTCAAGACCTTTTTATCCATTCTTTCTCTCCAGGTGAGAGGTTCAAATTCCTTTCAGCAATTCAGCAAACTTTCTATCTCTATTTCTGGCAGTGCTGTGATATTACTTGGCAGAGATGTAAGAATGCAGGAAAAGAAATTTCAAACTAATGGAGAGAAAGATAGAGAATACATATGTAGATTTTCCTTTCTGAGAGATCCATCCCACTGAGACAAAAAGCAAAGTTTACTTAAGGACCTCTTATTGCACGGGGTTTGGGGGTGACTAAAACTTGCTGAGAACAAAAGGAGTGGGTTGAGTAAGCAGCAACCTTCAGCAGATATTTTTTGAGTGGATTTCCATGCAATCAGCACCCTCAAATCAATCAAATCATCCACAAAGCTAGCAATTGGTACTTGAGTATAACAGCAACTTCTCTCTTCAAAAGGAAATCTGTAAAATTCTAAAAATGAAGGAAAGTGTAAAATGCTTAAAATCTAAAGATTTATATTGATCTTAGGATCTAAAGTGTCTTATTTCTGAAGTCTGCTTTGTCTTCTGTTTGTTTTTTTCATTTTTCTTCATTCCATTTCTACTTTGTCTTTCATTTCTTTAATGAGTGAAATGACATGGTGTTTGTAAAGTGATTTGCATATATTAAGTGATATAGAATTCAACTACCACCACCACTATTATTATCCTCATTATATAACCTGTCATTCAGGACTAGAACTAGAGGCTCATTTAGTTTGGTGTTCACTGTTGAAAATGTCTCACAAACACTCTTCATTTAAGGTGAAGGAGGGGTATGGTATAATGATCCATCATGGTTTCCACATGGGAATATTACAAAATCATATGTGCCTTGGGCTCTAGAGGAAAAGGATAAGGAACAGAATCTCCAACTCCCATGCAAATATTCATGACAATATTGCATTTAATACAAAAACCTTTTTTATTTAGCCATCTCCTGTCAAAAGAGGCAAAGCAAAGACTTAAGACATAAGTTTATAGTCAAAACAAAATTCAATTCATTAAACTACTAAGCACTTAGTATATTCCAGACACTGGTCTAAACATTGAGAATGCAAATATGAAAAAGAGAGATGGTCACTACCCTCAAGGAGCTTAAGATCTAATGGAGTACCTCACAAAAGGAAGCTGGGAAGGGAGAATGGGGTTACTACATAAAAGCCCTGGGAGTCAAAGCCAAGCAGAGCTGCTGATGGAAAATGGAGTTACCCAGAAGGTTATGAGCCTTCTGCAAAGGGTTTTAGTTCTACAAACTCTTAATCTTCTCATCAGTGGGAAGAAAAAACTGAGGGTGAGTAAGGAAAGTGTAGAATATAAAAATCGGAGTCAATCAAAATGTCAGTGAAATTTCATGTGACTAATTTATATTGGACCTGGGAATAATGTTTCCAGAGAGGCAAAGCAGGACTACTAATGGAAAACTCTTGACATGTCTCCATTTTTTCCAGTTTTTTTAGGGTTGAAGATGCCCTGGAAGATGAAAATTCTTGCCTTAATAGTCAATCACCTCTCAGGCTCCAGTAATGATAGCCTAAAACCCTTAATCCAAGAGCTTTTGGAATAGCAAGACTCTTATTTAGCTCAATGTTCTCAGCCATTATATTCAAATTCAATCCCAATGGAAATGCAGCCTGGCAACTACTTCTGCAGATTCTGCAGCCATAGCTACTGAAGACCCAGAAAAGAAAGTTTTTGCTATAAAAATTCTTGGTATTCACCATCAGAAACTAATATAAAATTTATCAATGGAAATGACATAGCATTAACATTTGCTTTGTTGCTGTACTCTAAGGACCATGGGCTACATTTTCCTTCTGACTTGCTTCTAAAACTTTTTGTAGGTCATTTTTTGTAGATGTTACTCTATGGTTGAAGCTTCGCTGAAAAGGGAAAAGTATTTAGAATTGATAGAATTCATTGGGAGGAAAGGTATTGACTATCTTGTATCAGAGATCTTACTTACCAGCACTCATCACTCTTACCTACTTAACACAATACCATAGAGAAAAGGCTAGATTCACAGCTCTTTATCATAGTTCTATCTCTTGTCACTCTACTCCATTTGCTTCAAAACACTAATCCAAGAGAATTGAGCCAAAGATGGCTTATCCACAGAGTTGTCCTTTGCTCTATATCACAAACACTCAAAAAACTTGTTCACTATTACCTGTAAGATCAAAGAGAAACACAAGTTTGGAATTTAAATCTCTTAATAATGGGGTCATATACTACAGTTATTTCTAGTTTTCTTACATATTACTCTCTTCAACACATTCTACAAGCAAGCCATAACTGCCCTGCTTAAAATTCTGTAACTCCATTTCTCTTCTCCTTGCTTTTTCACTGCATTCCCCTATGTCTGAAGTGTACTTCTATCTCACTTCTTGGGATCCCTGGATTCCTTCAAGATTCACCTGTAAAGGGCTAGAACTGAGCAAATGCACTTGGATAATGGAGCACGTGAGACTAATTGCCAATTGGACAGTTCTCTATTAACATGTTTGAACTATTACTCCCCAACTATTACTGTGCTAATTTGATTGGTGGGACAAAGAAGGGGAAGTGACTTGTGTGGGTGGAGTAGGAGGAGGAAATTGGTGGAGGGAGGAAGGTGGTGTGGAGATTACTAGATCTAATCCCCTGACAGGGACCTCAAGAGACCAAGAATAAGGACTTTTGATTAGCCTGACTCCGGGTGATTTCTGGGAAGACAGAGTTCCAGCATTCACCAAGTACCTCATCTCATATGAAACTTTTCTGATCCTCCAAATTGCTGGTGTTTTAACTTCCCAAAAGTACCTTATATTAATTTTTTCATATTTTTGCATATGCTTATATATTTGTTATTTCTGCCTATCTACACACACACACACACACACACACACACACACACACACACACACACACACACATTAGAATATAAGTTCCTTGAGGAACAAAGATATTTTATTTTTATCTTTGAATCCCAAATATTTAGTACATTATCTGACACATAGTAAAAGCTCCATAAACACTTGATGCCTTGATTACTCTTGAGTAGAAATTTGAAAGATTAGTCTGCAAATCTTACAATTGTGAACAACATACAGTAAATCACCTAAAAATCCTGAAAACTGGAAACTTTAAACATCACTGCTGGGTATCATAGATTAGTGCTTTTTTTGTAAAAATGGAAATATATTCTATGTTGCCATTACAACCCTTACCCAATCTGGAAACTGATCCAAAACCATTTATCTCCTATGTTCCTGGGATAAATAGTGGAGAACTAACTCAGTTATCATAGTTGAGGATCCATACCATCATCAGTTCCATTCTTCTGTTGGCTAAAAAAGAATTTCATCAATAAAACTCTCCTAAGTTATGTAAGTTTTGGGTATGAGCTATTTCTTTCCTCTGTGTATGGCACTGTTTACCACAAAAAATACTCATTTAGAAAGAAATTGATGCTAAGTATAGGAAATAAGATGGATAGTAGAATCTAAGAAATTTCCGTTTTCCATTATTCCTGCTCACCCAAATATAACAGGAATTCAAACAGACCATTCATCAACCAGTCATCCTTAATGTGGAATCAGTGGGCTTGTGAAGACCCAGGATAGGAGATATCGCCCCCTCATAAAAGAGGCCGGGTCAAAAGCCACACCTGTGGGTGGTAACAAGAACTCAGAATAACGCCTACTTTAAAATTGTCAGTGCAGAAAATTCTACTAAATTACCTTGAGTTGTACTGGTTTATGGCTCCAATCTTTCAGAGGAGCTTAAATTTCAGACCACTCATGCAAAGTAATAGGTGTTTAGTTGTCCTTGAATACAATCCCAAGTAACTTCCCTAAAATTATCAAAATAATCAAGTGCAGTATAAAAAATCTCTGAAAAGGATGAAAGGAATTTTTATCGTATTTGTCGCCACTCCCAAAGTAACTGTTCTTTTTTGAGGTGTTAGATCTCCCATAATATGCAACCCTGGTGCCTTCATTCATACCCACAGAGATGTGCAATTTTATATAGAGTCCCCCACACTTTCTTTGGTGCTTTGACCAATTCCCAGTGCAGAAAGCCTAGGTTGTTTAAAAAAAAAAAATTTTTAAAAAATAATAAAAATGAGAACTTTAATTTTAAACTTTTTTAAATACTAATTTTAAAAATTCTACATCCAAAGATAAAAGCATTTGACAATTAGTAATGAATAAAACAAGTCCTTCCTCTAAACATGTGAATCACAATCATCCCAGATGATATCTTCTCTCCCCTTAAAACATCAACATGGCTAGAATCAAAGCTCTAGGATTATTTGGACTAAGTTTTATCTTGGAAATTTTTGATAAATCATTCCCCCTGGCCTCAGGCATAGAGTGGTACCATAAGATTAAATTTTCTAGTAATCCTCACCTACTTTCCTATTTCAGGCAAACTTCAACCCCAGGGCTGCACTTTTAATCCCATAGAATCAAAGCTCCCTGGAGAAGTTGGAACTCACCATGTAGAAAAGGATTAGCGCTCAAGGAACTCCAAATGCTTTGTAATTTCAGGAGAACCTCAAGTATAAAGTAGTCCTTAGAGAAAATTTAAATCCATCTGAGATGACAAAAGAGTTAAAGACTTTGAGGGCAAGTGTCTCTTAGGGATTTTTGAGGGTCATTTTTTGTTGGATATTCTGTTAACCTGAAGGCGATTGGATGCTTCTCCTTTTCTAGCAATCTAAGTAATGGTTACATTCAAATCTTCTCAAGGGATACTCCTGGTTGGGGCCATAAGCTAGAATAGTTATTTGAGAAAAGCCTTCAAGACAACCTTGAATTCTGTTATGTCCAGTGTTTGGGTTCTGAGGTGTAGGTGAAATTATTCTTAATGTTAAATTTTTCATCACAATTTTCTATAATTTGATGCCCACACATTTCTGTATAATTCCTGAAAGAAGTTTTATCATGCATTGTCTGCAGAAAATGATGATTATATTATCTTTTCTTTTATTGAAAGCTCCACACAGCATTTTAGAAATCTACTTTGGATAAGATGAGTAGTCGCTGGACCAACAAGAACAGGAAGTTCTTCTCCATCATAATTCCCAATAGAATAAAAATGTGTCCTATGCTTTGCACTTTCCAACATCAGCTACCCAAGCACTTCATCCATAGGAGCCCAATAAATAAATACATACTTATTGGATTAACTAGCTATAATTAATTTTCATCACATGAAGCTTTTTACTCTCAACTATAACAGGCTTATAAATTTTTCTTCAGAAAAATTAAACACAAAGGAACTATTTTCTTTAGGTGAATAGCTGTTTGGGACAATCATTCATTGAAATATTCTAAAGCAAATGTTTGACTCATTTCAATTGCTTCATCAAGAGGCGATGAGAGTTCAGTGACAAAAACATCACCCTTCCTGATGCCTCTCCCCATTTCAGTTCATTCCCCATTAGGCTATCAGTTATGTTTCTAAAAAGGGGATCTGATCATTTTCTCTGTCGCTATCTCTTTCTCTCTCTGTCTCTCTGTGTGTATGTGTCTGTTTCTCTCTACATTTAGACATATATGCATATAAAATAGATACATGATTCACACATATATGAATATTTTGCATCCATCCATCCATATGGGATAGTTAGATGGCACAGTGGATAGGATGCTGGACTGGAGTCAGGAAGACTCATGTTTTGGAATTCAAATCTGGCCTCAGACACTATTTGTGTTGTCCTTGGAAAATCACTTAATCCTGTTTTCCTAAGTTTCCTTATTTTTATATAAAATGATCTAGAGAAAGAAGTGACAAACTGCTCCAGTATTTTGGCTAAGAAAATCCCAAATGGGGTCATGAAGAGTCAGACATCATTGAAATAACTGAAAACAAAGCAATAATAATATATACTTATGTATGTTATGTCTATACACACTCACAAAAATGTTTGCATGTTGTCTCCTCACTAAACTATGAGCTTAAGAGTCAGGACTGTTTTTACCTTTCTTTATATTCTCAGTGCTTAACACACTACCAGGAATATAAAAAAAATGCTTATTGACTGACTTGAGAACCAAGTAAATGTGCAGTTGGTAACACAAATAAACCTTTTTTTAAACCAATAACACAAAACTCTGGTACATGAAGATAGCTGAGTTGTATTATTAATCACATTGCCTCTTGCAAGAAGCCCCTGAATACAAGTTGGCTGGTGAGAGAGACATTATTATGTTGGGGAAGAGTACTGAATACGGAGTCAGAAAAACTATATTTGAGCCTTTGTTCTATCTCTTGCTATGTGACTAAGGGCGAATCATTTAACTTTTCAGAGCCTCCATTTCCTCATTTTCAAAATAGGTATAATTTTTAGGACTTGCTTAATAGAATTATTATGAAACTCAAGTGAAATAATGTTTATTATGTAGCACAAATATTAAAGTTTCTAATAAATGCTATTATTATTAGCCAAATCTACATTATGTGATATGTAATAACTAAGTTTACCTTGCTAAAACACTTCAAGCATTCCCTTAGGATCAACAATGTCCTCAAAGTCCAGAGAGATATGTATAAGGTTGGAGAAGAAATGAGATCTGTCTTTAGAATAGTTCAACCCATACCATTAGTTTTCTCACAAGCACATTTTCCTTGCCAGCATAAAATAGAACTTTTTTTTTTAGCAAAACACCAAATTCAGTATTTCTCCACTCAAACCCAATCTATGTGATAACAATGTTGTTAAATTATTCCCTCACAAACCAAAAATCTAGTATTAATCAAATCTTTAACTAATCTTGACATTAGAAAGATATACAGAGGGGGAGAGAGAGAAAGATAATGAGAGAGAGAAAAAAAAACTATGCCTGTTTCATAATAAGCTAAAGATTTCAATAGGATTATCTGATTTTCACCATGTTGTGATTTAATTTTATTTACAAGCAAAACCTCTATTGATTCCAACTATGACTAGTTTTGGATTGTAATTTTCTTTTAAACAGAAGTAAAATACAGAGGAAATGTCTAGTATGTTGTTCAGGCTAAAAGGCTATTCCCTATGCACACAGGGAAAGAATATTTTGATCAGGTAGACTCAGTAATATATTTCCCTTTGTTTTGGTGCTGCTAATGATGTCTGGAAATTTGCCAGTGTAAGGCTCTTAAAGAGGAATAATGGGATAGTCTACCAATGTTTTAACTATTCAATTCACACATGGAGGTCTGATACATCATCTCCTTTTATTACCAAACAGGAAAAGATAATTCTGATGTTAACCACTGCCATTTATGCACATGCACCCACAGACAGACCATAAATGTAGTAGAAAAAGAATCACTAGAAAGAAGAGCTTGCATTTTCAAAGGTAGATTAATCATTATAGGGAATGCCAGATAATCATTACAAAGAAACAAAGACTATGAAACTACCATCAAGTAAAGAATCAGAACCAACAGGGATCAGTCTCTGAAAGGAAGATGGTCCAGCCTAATGTTAGGGGTTTAACTGAAAGAAATCTATCAAAAAGAAATGAAAGAAGAGAGGGTATAGAGAGAGGCACAAATGCATTTTTGTTCTTTAAAATCACCTTAATTCTTTGAATTAATTTAACTGAATGATAGTTTTAAATAACTAATGAGCTACAGATGTCCAACCCTAATGCTGCAATCAGCAAAAACATAGTCTATCACTTCTTTTCAAGAAGAAAAAGGGATTTTATCTGCTCTCATTTTCTCATAAACTCTGGTGTCTTTGTGAAACAGCTTTAGCACCATCTTCAGAGTGGTAATTTGTGTGCAACCGTGAAAAAGAGGAGCATTTTCTATTAAAACATAAGATTATTCTTTGCAAACAATCAGTACACTGTGTTTTTAAAAGAAGAAGATAACCAAGCTAGTGAATGGGCCAGATGGCAACAAGTGGCTTGTTTTTCTGGGGCTTTTTTTCCCCATCATCTGCTATTTCAATGCTTAAGTTATTATTGCAGGCTGGCACAATATTTTTCCAGAAGAAATTCATAAACCATTTACACAGGAATCATAAGCATAATATTCTAGGGTGGGAGGGAAATGTGCAAAGATTCTGTAGTTTAGCTAGGTATGCTAGATAAAGAATAAAAAGACAGGCTAAGGTAAATGGACAGTAAGTTCCATCTTAGGGATGATTACCAATCAGTTTTGAATGGCAGACACTCAATGTTTAGGAAACCACTTGGTCTAGAAAAAAGCTTAACATGTGGCAGAGTAATTTTATCCAGTATATGCTAAATGTCTCAACCAGAGCACAGCTTTTGATTTCCCCAGTGTTTAGCAGATAGACTAGTTGTCAGTCATGGACCCACAGGTCTTAGGTGTCAGGATGAAAAATCAATGGCTATAATACTAGATATTTCAGCAACAATACTATGATAGTTTGTTAAATCTAGACAATTCAAAATAATGAACCAGAGTTCAATTCAAATCAAGTTTCCTAGAAACTGAAATTTAAAGCCAAGGCAGTGCTTATATAATTGAAATAGTATTTCTTTTCATTTTTTTTCTGATAATACCAAGTTCAAAAAAATAAGGAATTTCCATTATTGGAATTTTTTTCATTGCCTCAAATAGCAACTAATCTATGATTAAACAAGCTCCAGAGAGTCACCTGAGCCCCTAGCTGATAGTGACTAATTCAGTATCATATGGCTATTGATCATGAAAGAAAGAATTTAACTCTACTCTTTTCTCATACCCAGTTCAGAACTACATCTACTAAGCAAAGATTCCTCACCCTCTTTATCCCAAACCACCACCAATAAACACAAAGTAAAGACACTTTGGTTTCCACTCTTATTTAACTGAAATTCTAATTAAGCAAATTGAGACTTAGATGGGGTATTCAGTGACTTCTTATTAAGGATCTTAATATATTATTAATCAATTGCTTCTAGATCTGAGGATTTCATTGGGTGCTATTATCTGAAAAAACAAGGTCTATAAAACCTGAGCTTCCCCACTCTCCTTCTCTATCCCTAAATTTAATTGGATCTGCAATAAAGACTCTTTCCAATTCATCATTAACAGTCTTGCCTTGAGTTCCTTGTGATAGGTGTAATTTTTTAGCTCTTTATCTTGATTCGAATTTCTTAAGAATTTAAAATGTGGTTAAAAATCAACTATTAAGCATGACAAGGAAAATTAGCCACAGCATCTGTAGGTCATTTTCAGATCAAAATCTTTTTCAAAATTTCAAAACTCTTTTTAAATGCTGGTTTTCTCTTCTTAAATTGTATTTGTATTCACAAAAAACTGCAATGCATTCTTCTGAGACTAAAAATTCATGTAGCAAACTGCTGCTTTCATCTAATTCTTAAATAAGTTATTTTGGTATTCAGATGCTATCTAGGGGTAAGTAAGACATAGCCAAAGTATAGAAAATAAATTTAGCATATTGCCTAATAATCTACCTAAAAGAACAGAGCTAGAATTCATAGAGCAGGTCAAATTTTAGCATTTATACAATCATATATTCAGGAGAATACTTGCTTGGACCATGATGGTGCTCCTGTCTGGGCATCCCTGCCAGCAGGCTTAGGACAGAAGGTATCTCAGGATAAAACCAGTCACAGAACCATAAGCATGGCAAATGTAAGCCATCAGTCAACACTCACAGTATTCTTCCTTCTGATTGCTGACTCCTCAGTATGAGTATTTGGCTCTAGCTTCCTCTATTCTTGTATTCTGAATCTTGACCATTGAAACATCCTCCTCCACATGAATTCTATTTATGATGATCCTTGGTACTGTAACAGTGTCTACCCGACTTCACCATCTGAGAACCAAATGTGTGGCATTTCACCCCTCTTCATGTTTTCCAGAACCTTTAAGTGGGATTGGAAAGGGTTGTAGGTATCTAGTTGGTCACTGGCTTAAGCCCCTACTGATTTCATTCCTCCAGTTGTAAGGACACCTTCTATTATATGAGGCATCTAGATGGTGCAATGGATAGATAGAATATTGAGACTGGAATCAGGAAAACTCATCTTCTTGAGTTCAAATAGGACCTCAAATTTTTACTAGTTGTGTAATCTTAAGCAAATCGCTTAATTTCTCATCTGTAAAATGAGCTATAGAAGAAAAGGGCAAATCACTCCAATATCTTTACCAAGAAAATCCCAAAATGGGATCAGGAGGAGTCTGAAATGACTAAAAAATATAAACAACTGCCATTTAGCCATTTAAAGTCAGATTAGCTTTTACAAAGGAATATTGACTTCAAAAGTATAACAAGAACAAATACATACAAACATCCCTCCCCCAGACTTCAACAAAGACACAATGTCCATTATTCCACCTCTTGAAAGAAGGGGGATTAGGGTTGCAGATTAACTCAGTTTCTGCATAATATGGTCCTCCCAAGTTCAAAGTCATACACCCTCCTCCAGGGTCTCTTACTTCTCAGTCAGATCCTCCTACCTATGTGATACAGGAACACAGCATGTCTCCTCACACAATCAAGTATCTAACATCTCCCAAGTAGAAGTCTCCATTTTAAGATTATATGGGTATGCTCCAAAGCCCCATTACAATATGAAATGGATTCAGCCATGCCCCATACACAAGCCAGCAGTATACTTCAAAGTCATCATCTAGGATTACTGCACAGAATCTCACTTTGGGGAGGGGAGACCTGAGATTATGAGAGGCAGCTAGAGCATCCCCATGAAAACAGCACTAGACTTCACTGAAACTACAACTGGCTTCAGATCCTGACTCCAGTAAATCGCCTTAGCATATCTAGTTCTAAATTTCATCAGGAAAATAAGGGAGATGGATATGCCTTCTATTCTCTGACCTACAATTTGGAGAAAAATCATGCAATAGCAGGTTTATCAGAGAAACGTGTTTAGGGAACAAGATAAATTCATTTTTTACTAAACCTGCAGTAATTTATATAAATTAGACCACTATTTATATTTGGCGCTTTCTTTTAATAAAGTTCAATAAACAAATTTCCCTTGAAGACTCTAAAAATCATTGATTTTGTCAGCAGGAAGAAATCTGTGAACCAGTAGAAATCATAATATATCTATAATGTGGGAGATAAGGCTTAAGGAAGGACTTAACACATCTAAGAATTAAGTGACCTGCCCAGAGTCACAAATCAGAAGTTTCAAAGAAGAGGGATTAAACCATAGTCTTTCCATACAAAATGCAGATCAAAACCAAGGATGGAATAAATGAAATCACCACAGGAAACATTTGCCCTCAGATAGTAATCAATTTTAAGGTTCTAAGAATTATTTACACTAAAAGGGCAAAACACCATTAAATTTCAATACAACTTATTCCATAAAGCAAACACTTGACTGGATAATATACTCTCTACCACATAGTACAAGAGTAGTACTAGAAAATAAATCTCCTGAGTGTTTTATTTTGCCTTTCTCTTTTTCCTCTCTGCACATTTAAAAAGAAGATTGTCTTCAGCTATTCCTTGCTATCTTTATTATTGAATCATAATGCAAGTTACTATAAACATTTGAGTTAGAAAGAAAGAGATGTTAGGTGGAGCAATGGAAAGAGTAAGAAAGACCTGAGTTCAAATCTAGCCTGAGACAGTGTCTCTATGACCATCAGTGAGACATTTAACTAACCTCTATCTCTTGTCAATTTTCTCATCTTCATAATGGGGATATCTTCTTTCTTCCAAAAATGTGAGAATTCAAAGTGATATTTGTGAAGCATATTGCATATTATAAAGGATTATATAAATGCTAGGTACCATCATCATCATCATTACAATGTGGACCATCATGGACAAGCATAAAGAGGAGAGTTTAGGCGGGAAACAACCTTTTTCTTAGAAATTCCCTAGCTTCTTGAAGAAGTATATATAACTGATGACTTCAGCTCAAATCTCCTACTCTAAGATAAATGAAGAGCCAGTAATCCTTCTCTGTCTCTCCCTTGCCTACTGCAATTCAGTCTTATTTTTCCTTTCACTTTTCACCCATTATTCCTGTGTCACCAATTCCTCCTGGCTCAGCTTTTTAGGTCTTGGAAAAGGCCAGGGAGGCTGACCCCCATTAATGAAGCCACTTGACTCCTGAGGTTCCTATCACTTCCTCTGTTTGTCTTTCCCTTATTATGCTTCTTCAGGAATTCTGGGGTGTGAATCAATTCTGTCTTCTGGCTCAAAGTTGGAAATAGTCTTCAAATTATTTTTCAGAACTGAGAAATGAATGATGTATCTGTAAATTACAAATCCCAAGATGGCAGTCAGTTCCCAAACCCCTATTACATAGGCAAAACTCATTTTACAGAGAAGCAAACTGAAGCTGAAGTACTAGAGAATGGTTGTGGATTTCCCAAAGAAGTAAAACTCAGAGAGGGGATTTTAACCCAGGCCTTCTGGTGCCAGATCTCCTTGTCCTATACCACACTAATGAAGGTATGCTGACTTAAAATATGTTGTGACAAATCATTAATAAACATATACATGCTTTAATAATGCTCCTTGGAAACTTCCAAAAGTTATCTCTTTTAACACTGGTGCTTGCTTGACTTGGGCAAATTTAAAAGAAAATGAATCCAAGTGGTTGTTTAGAACTCATCTCTTTATGTCCAAATAATTAGCTGTATCTTCAATGTCAAATCTAATCTCTATCTTGCAATACTGACCCAGAATAGAGAAGAGAGAAAGAAAGAGGAGGAGGAAGGGGGGGGGGGAAGTTCTATCCCAAGACCTTCTAAGGACAGACAGAATAATTGAAGATCTACCGAAAATAGGTAAGCATGGTATCTCAGATCAAGTAATTCCTAAGTATAAAACTGCAAGAACCAAGAAGCCATTACCAACATATCTATTGTTTCTAAGAGCAATACAAGCTTTCATTAAATCAATCAATCATTTCTTGAGCACCTATTATCTGCCCAGCAAGGTACAAGATGAGAGGCAGGATGGTTTTCTAGAGAGAGAGGCTTAATTTTGAAGTGAGGAAAACCTGTTTCCTGTAAGAAACGGTCTTACATCTGAGATATATTGGCTCTGTGACCACAGGCAACTCACTTAACCTCTCAATGCCCTGGACTCGTCTGCGACTATAAGTTACAGACTAGTTGTAGCAGGATGGAAGAAATTTTCCACTTAGGTGAGCTCCCCACACTTAAAAAGTTGCAAGTCTGGATTAGGAAATAGTTGAAAAAATGGCAAAGTACTTAGAATGCAGAAATATGAGAGGTCAGAGAACTCTTTTCAGTCCAGAGGGATAGCAAATTTAAGAATATCTGGGCAGCACCAAGAGGCAGGAATTCTATCCTCTCACATTATACAAGCACACATTTGTACCACAATAATTCTCCCTTTTCTTTCTGTAGATAGCCTTTTCCTGTGTTAATCAAATTATGTCACATCAAAAAGGGAAAAAATGTGTAGGAAGGGGAAAGCACTGGTTTAAGTGTAAAGAGGTGTAGGAGAGGAGAGGGCAGGTAGGTCGGTAGCATGGTGGATAGAGTACTGAGCCTGAAGTCAGGAAGAGTCAAATCTGGCCTCAGGCAACAGTTATGTGCCCTTTCCCAAGTCACCTTGGTTGCCTCAGTTTCCTATCTGTAAAGTAAGCTAGAAGAAGGGAAATGTCAAACCACTCTAGTATCTTTGTCAAGAAAACTCCAAATGGGATCATGGGGAATTGGGAATGACTAAACAACAAAGATACAGGAAGTGTAGGGGAGAAGTACAAATTGAGGACTGGGATAAAGATACATTTTTGACATCCAAGTCAAATTCAAAGGGTTCTTGTGATAAATAGCTTGTGTCAATTAGTAAACATTTTCTGATGGAGGTGATAATGTCTGCTACTGAAGCTTTTTATTAGATACCCAATGCAATTTTATTGAAATGGGTATAGCCAAAATAGAGGACCAAAAGTAAATATTATAGGGATGATTACATTCTATTTTAAAGAAATTCATATATACCAATTGTTCCAAAAGTCTTAAAAGTAAAAATTTTAGCTCTAATATTTTATTAAAACTGCACAAGATTTTGAGAATGACTTCTATAGTCCAAGTCTTCCTCATCCATAGATTCCCTGAAAACTGCCTGAGACTCAAAATATGCCTTAGGTCAAACTATATTTAAATCCATAGTTAAATTAAGTTTTTGCTAAACTTCTATGTTACTATACTAGAAGACACATTTACTCAAAGTATTTCATTAAATGGCATTAAAAAAAAAAACAAGAAAATCCTTCCATTACATACATAGTGGCAACTACTTTTTCCCTCTCCTCCATTTCTATAACATATAGTGAGAGAGGTGACATTTAAGGAATACTTAACAGCCAAGAAAATTAATACTTTTGAGGCTTTGGTTGGGGTGGATAATACGTTCTTTTGAACTCTCATCATGCCCTAGTCTCTAGACAAGGTTCATAAAAGTCATTGCAAAAACCTTGCTTAGAAAAATATAGGTCAAGACAAAAAAGGAAAAAAGTGGAGTTTTTTTTTTCCCTACTAATAGGAACTGGCACTCTTAAAGACCTAAATCTTTCCTTAAATCTATCTTAACTTATTATTTCAAATGTGTTTTCCCTCTGGGTATTAAGAGTCTTCAGTACTAAAATTCTACTCTGGTGCCTCATCATGATCTGGAGGTGGCCCTCAGTGCCCAAAGGTAATGTCTAAAAAGTATGTGCTCGGTCAAGTGGCAAGAGTGAGTAAGAACTTGGTGATAGACCAAAAATCAGACAACTGAAGTTCCAAGATACTCAGCCCCAGAATGCTGGCCACCAGGAAATATAGAATTTTTTCCCCTTAAATTGACAATGAAGAAAGTTTTTTTTTTTAGACTATGGAGTGATTGTGTTCTCCTCACAGTTAGCACCTACATGCATTTGTGATAAAATCATAATTTAATCATTTAGAAAGTGCTGAAGGAATTCACAGAATGAACATCACAAAAGCACATCATACAGATAAAGAGAAAAACTTGAGAGGAAGGAAGAAAAGGAAAATAAAGAAAAAAATCCTTATGCCATATAAGCATACTCAAGCAAAACAAATTATTGTATGAACCATACCCAGAAATAAAATTCTCATTCTGCATGTTAATCAAGCTTTTCTCTATCAAAAAGTGGACAATATCCTTTAGCATCATTCCTCTGGAATCATGATTGATCATTTCAATGGCCAGAATTCTAAAGTTTTTCAGAATTTCTTTTTCTTTTCTTTTTTTCACAATACTATTATAAATTATTCTCCTGGTTCTGCTGACTTCATTCTGTATCAGTCTGTGTAGGTCTTCCCAGATCTCTCTGAAATAGTATGTTTATTTTCTTATAGCACAATAGTATTCCATTACATTGGTATAGAATAATTTGTTCAGCCATTCCCTAATTTAAGTATTCTAATTCTTTGCAACTATTTAAAAAAATTCTAATAATGTTTTGCCCTGTATAAGATCTTTTCCTCTTCTTTGGATCTTTTTGGGATATGGGGTTATGTAATAATATCATTGAATTATAGGGTATACAGTTTAATAACTTTGGGATATTTCCAAACATCTTTGCAGGATGGCCAGATCAATTCATAGTTTCACCAATAGTGAATCAATAGGCTTCTTTCCCTGAAGTCCCTAAGCCATTTGTCATTTGTCTTTTTTCTTTTTCGTCACCTTTGCCAATCTTATGACTGTGAAATGGAACTTTCTCAGAATTTTTTTCATTTGCATTTCTCCTTAGTGATTCGGAGCATTTTTCACAAACAAATCCTATACAGCTAAGATTAGAATGGAAATAATTAGGGGAAAAGTCTGTACCACAAATTTCTCTAATAAAGGTCTCATTTTCAAAATAAATGAGAAACTGATTCAAATTTACACTAAAAAGATATTTTCCCAGTTGATATATATGATTTAAAGATATGAACAAGAAGTTTTCAAGGGAAGAAATCTAAGCTATATTCGGATATTACTTTTGAAATTTCAAAACAAATCTCCAAGGTTGATATAGATATAAGGATACCCATTTTACAAATAAGGAAGCTAAATAGTAAATAATATGAACATCCTAGGGTCAATAAATGGCAGAGCTTACTCATTAAGCCTTGTCCACTAATTCTAAATCCAGCATTCTCTTCTCACTCCTAAGAACTAAACAGAGAAATGTGAGCAATCATTGAAAAATTCACAGCTAAAAGAACAAATCATCACCTCGGATAATGAATGGAAAGGGAAGCCAAGGCATTCTTCTTTTATTTATCTGACCATTAACTGGGCATTGTATATGGCCTCCAGATTATTGTAAAAATATCTAGACTCTATAGAGATATAGATGTAGAAGAATGTAAATAGTGGAATAGAGTGGAAATAGTGAATAGAGGGAAGAGAGGAGAGAAAGATTAACTGAATTATTTTTTCCCCATCTGAATAAAGGCTTTTTCCTCAAGCATCATTTTTTTTGTTCCTCTTGTATCTATGTATTTCAGTCTGGTATTTGAAAAGAATCAAGTATTGCATTATGACTTTCTATAACTGCAGTGTACTGCAAGAGGGAAAAGATGATTTATTGTTATGCACATTAAACAGACTTACTACAAAGCAGAGTGTAATTTCCTTCTGAAGACACTATTGTATTTGTGTTGGCAGGAGATAAACATAGACCACTATTTCTCTAATATTCACAAGGAACCCAGTTACTCACTTAGGAGATTTTATGAATAAGAGTCTGACCATTCACTCTGTCTCTAAATCGTTTCTTAATCCCAGATTCATGTATTTTTTTTTTGTTGTTTTTTTTTTCAGTATTTTCATAAATACATTTCAATATATTTGATTTCCTTTATTATCCCATCTTCTATTTATGCATCTAAAAACATTATTCTGTAGAGTCTATAGGTTTCATCAGAGTGCCAAAGGAGTTTATGACACAGCAGGTCATGAGCCCCTTGGCTATATTCAAAACCCAGCCATGCAAGACATTTGATTACTTGAAATACAACTCAAAAGTGGAAATTTACAAAGAAACCAAAATGAATGCAAGAATCCTCCCAACTTCAGGTATACCTTTAAATAGAAGTAATGGGAGTCGGTTTGCAGGGGGCGAGTAGATTTTACAAAGCCCCTTTTCAAAATTTTTCAGGGCTCAGATTGTTTTCACCTATGCAAAGACCAGATTCAATATGGTCCAATTACATTCTGCCTTGACAGATTAAGAAATCCCCTTTTCTAAAGAGGAAATTTAAAATAAGTTTGGGATGTTCTCACTTATTATTTGCTATTAAGTTTTTATGAAACCTGTTTCCAAGGGCATGGTAACATAACTTGGTGATGTGCAAAGGCCCTTTTAAAGTGAAAGGGTGATAGATGGCACACATTGAAGGCTGTCTTGAATGTTTGCCATCTTTCATCTCATGGCACTTTTCTGGTGAATTTTAACAAATATCTTTTCTCCATAGAATAAATTTAAGGTTGTCAGCTGAGTGATTCCAGTAATACTAGATATTATTGGGTTTTCAAAGCAGACAATAACTTCAGCAGTGCAAAAATTTATATCCTTTGACACAAGTTTATCTGATCTGCAAGGAGTTCTTATCTGAGAGGAAACTAGCTCATAAAATCAGAAGGTGAACTGAATAGATCAATTAGAATAAGCAGAAGTCCTTTTAATCATCAAATGGTTTCTCTGCTATATTTCAAGTCTTCTCTCTCACCCACCTTCCCCTTCCAGGGAAGAAGTCATACCCTCAAGATCTGGCTCTTCCTTCTTCTTTGCCATGATAATTTAATAGGTTTGGAAGGGAATTTTTTTTCTGTAGTTACGACATACATTTTACTTGATAATATCATTCTCTATAAATATACATAATACCTCCCCATTTACTCTTGACAAAATAATTTTCTCCCTCTTCCTTACTATATCCTTTATATATGTGTAGATAGACATAACACATCCACCCTTGAGTTCCCAATGAGCTAAATGTTTCTCTCCATCTCTTAACCACGTTAGTCATTTTCATAATCATTCATTTCTGAATCCACTCCAGTTTGTCCTTTTTCTTCCCTAAAACGAAAATAAGTCGAGTCATAATTTTAAATGGGACATATATACAAGTTTTATATAATTACTTTGCTAATCTTGTTAACATTACTATTGTAAACTCACGGCCCCCCAAGATTACTGTTTTTGTTAGATTACTTATAATTGTTACAAAGGAAGGCTAATACCTAGATGGCATGCCTAACTCAGAATCAAGAAACTGCTTTTGTTATTGTTGTTCATTCATTTTAGTTGCTCGACTGTTTTTTACCCCATTTGAGATTCTCTTGGAAAAGATACTGGAGTAGTTTGCCATTTCCTTCTTCAGTTCATTTTACAGATGAGGAAATTGAGATAAAAATGGTTAAGTAATTTTCCCAGGGTCAACACAGTAAATTAGTGTCTGAGGACAGATTTGAACTCAGGTCCTCCTGATTCTAGACCCAATGTGGAGACACCACAGCACCCAGCTGCCCAAAGATCTAAGTTTAAATCCTATCTTATTAGCTATGTGAATAACACTTTATTTTTTTCTCAGTTTCCTTAGAAGTAGGTTGGATTCAATAACCCCCCCAAGGTCTCTTCTAACTTTAAATCTATGATCCTATAAGATTATCTGAACTGTTCTTCACTCTTATTTTTCCCTAGAAGAAATATGAAAAATGGGTTGTGGTACCCTGAAATGGGGGGAGGAGGTTTGAATGAAATAATTTTAAGTTCAATAATACCTTAAATTTATATAATATTTCATAGTTAAAATTGCTATTTATACTCGATTTCATTTAATCCACACAACATTATGAAGCTGTGCATGTTTTATCACCTTCATTTTATAAATGAGAAAGAATGAGCCTCCTAAATCATAGATTAGAGCTGGAAGATATCACAGAGAGCATAAAGTATAATATATTCAATTTATACATGAGAAAATAAGACATAAAGAGGTTAAGTTACTTTCAAGGGTCAATCAACTAATTGTTTGAGATCACATCTAAATTCCAGCCTTACTCACTCCAATTCCAATACCCTACCCACTGTAGGGAGTTCAGCTAGGAATAGCCAGACTACTGTCACCTTAAATCCCTGGCTATTTGTTTTAGTTGTTTGCTTGTTTGTTTACTTGTTTTGTTTTTGTGGGTATGGGCATGTGTTGTGCTGATCCTTGTGAAGATAATCAGGAAAGGAGTTTGCCAGCCTTCAGAGTACCTTTTTGGATGTGTAAGCCAAATTGTCATGGTACTCTGGAACCTGGGGAAAATCGACACTGTTAAGAGTTGTCTGTGGATGATCTATGCTATCAGACTCATTGAAAGTTATGTACATATATGTTAGTACCATTAGAGATCATTTCCACCATGCTCAGAGTGTAGCCATGAGGGACCTACAGTATATATTGGTTACAGCTTGTATTTCCAGATTTATATATTATATATTACTCCCTTTCAAGCATTTCCAGTCCTGCCAAAGTGACCTCCATGCTGATTCTCACACATCTTCTGCATCTGTGCCTTTCTATTAGCACTCTGCCATGTCTACAATACATCCCCTCCTAACATTCACAGCTTGAAATGCCTAGCTCAAGTGCCATCTACTGCATGACATTTTTTCCTTATTCCTCCAACTATTAATGTCTTTCCCTAACAATTTTCTTTCTTTGTGGGACGGGGGGTGCTAAAGGATAGGTATAATTTTATTTTATTTTTAAAGTTTTTTTATTTTCAAAATATCTGCATAGATAATTTTCAACATTCATCCTTGCAAAAACTTGGGTATTTGGAACCTCCTTTTTTCCCATCTCCTCCCTTAGATGGCAAATAATACAATTTTTGTTAAATATGTGCGATTCTTCTATACATATTTCCACAACTATCATGCTCCGCAGTTTTCTAATATTGACATATAAATGTATCTACTCAATTTATTTAGAATAATGCCATCACAGAATTTGAGCAATGGAAGGGACCTCTGTGATGTTATATATTCTAACATATTTGACAGATTATTGTAATAGCCTCTCCTTCAATAGAACCAAGGAGGGGAAATCCACTACCTCTCAAGGTATCTTAAGCAATTAAAATTTCAGTAATTATTAGGAAGTTTTTCCTAATATCAAATTAAAATTTGTGGAGTTTTTTGCAATTCCTCCCCATTGATCTTCACTCTGACTTACCAGAAAGAACAAAACAAGATGAATCTCTCGACATCTCATGACAGCTATCCCTTTCAAAAAGCTTTTACATTCCCACTGAGTCTACTTTCATCTAAACAAGGCATTCATCTGTTCTTTATCTCTCTTCTTTCCCATATTTTTGTGCTTGCCCTCTCCTGGATATTCAACAAAGTTACAATGTCCTTCTTACTCTTTGTTGTCCAGAAGCAAAAACAATATTATGCATGGGGACTTATTATGGCAGAGTACAATGGGATTATTACCTCCCTGTTCCTAGATGATGTGCTATTATTAATTCAGACCAAGGTCACATATTATTTCCTCCAAAAGAATACAGGCTCTTTAAGGGCAAAGAATGGTCTAATTCTTGTCTTTGTATAACCATTGCCTACCACAGTGCCTATCATATAGAAGGAGCTTCATGAATTTGTGTGTTTGATTGATTGGTTGATTGGTATTGGACCTCAAAACCAAGAATATCATAGATTTAGAGCTAAAAAGAACTTTGGAAATTACCTAACATAACCCCCCTTCACTTTATGTTGGAGAAATCTCTCAAGGCCAGGGAAGTCAAGAGTATTATGTATTGTTTCCAAGTTTAGTGTGCCTTCCTTTTTGGTACTTAAACATAACTTTCTCTTCTCTTTCATGCATTTTCATCTCACATTTGGTGTCTTCTGGCTTCTCCCTGAGCCATACAAATAAATGTTCATCAGCTATTTGGAGGTTCAGATACTACTAGTCGGACATCTAACATTTGAAGCAATTAATCACCATAGCTCATACTTGCTAAGCTACAATGAAGAATCAGCCTCAGGATCATCCTACTCACTTTCCCTTCAATAGTTAATCTTAGTATGACTTATAGTCACACTAAGAAACCTTTGGCATTTGTACTAGCCCACTCTCTCATCCATATATATTCAGGCTTTGAACTCATTAACATAGAGTACATAGGCCATAAGCAAAATTAGTAATTATAACTAGCATTTGTAAAGCATTTACTAGGTGCCAGATAGCATGCTAAATGGTTTACAAATGTTATCCTATTAATCCTGGAAGGTAGATATTAGTATTGTTATTATCATTAGTAATTATACAAGTTTTTAACCTGTGTAGAGGTAAAAGGGGACATTACTTTGTGATTTAAGAAGGTAACAGAAAAGAGAACTTCTAGGGGCTAATATGGCAGAATAAGTAGTAAATTGCAGTATCTTCTTTCGTATTTAATTCCAAACAACCATAAAATGGTGCCTTCACACACATACTAGAACAGCAGGAGCAGCAAGAAGCCAGGGAGGGACAGTCTTTTAGTCTAAGAAATTTGAGAGATTGTCAGGAAAAGTCTTGTCTCACCTAGATAAAAGTGGAGTACAATTCAGGGTAGGAAGCATCCCAGGACGCCAGCAGAAAGCCCACCTCAGCAAACCAGTGAAAGGCAGACATCACCATTAGAACCCCCCAGATGCTTCAACATTGACAGGGGAATGGGCAGACTATAGGTACAGTCTCCAGCAGCCAGACTACCATGTGCTTCAATGTAGCACTGTAGCAGTGAAGAAGTACCCCCAACTGCCAGATAAACAGTGATATCCCTACAGCATCCATCAGTGACAGCCATTCCCCACTGGATCCTCTAGGTGCAACATTAGACAGAAGGGTCTCCCATGGGCCTCAAGGCAACATCAGTGCAGCACCAGGTAAACAACTAAATCCTGATACCCCTGACACAAGAAACCTGAAACAGTTCCCTTCCCACCCCAAGAGCAGAGATCAAATTTAAAAGAAAAAGGAAAGGCCAAAAATGAAGAGCAAAAAACAACAAAAATAAAGAGAATGACCATAGAAAATTATTAAATCATTATGATGACAGAAAAAGTAAAAAATAAACTCAGAAAAGGACAACAATGTCAAAATACTTCAAAAGAAGTCATGGAAGAACTCAAAATGGAGCTTAAAAATCATGTTAGAGAAGTAGAAAAAAATGAGAAATGATGCAAGAGAATTATGGGGGGAAGGAGTCAATAGCTTGGGAAAAGAAAATAAAAGCTTAAAAAGTAGAATTGACCAAATAAAGGAGGTACAAAAATTACAGAAGAAAACAACTCCTTATAAAGTTCAATTGTTCAAATAAAAAAGTACCAAAAACTAAATGAGGAAAACAACTCCTTAAAAGTTAGACGACTCTATGAGTCAACAAGAATCAATCAAACAAAAAGAATGAAAAAATAGAATACTGTAAAGTATCATGGTAAAAACAACTGACCTGGAAAGTAGATCCAAGAGAGGCAAAGTCAGAATCATTGTACTACCTGAAAACCATAAGCAAAAGGAAGACCTAGACAGCCTCTTTGAAGAAAATATTAAAAAATAAATTAAAAAACTTCCCTGATATGTTGGAACCTGTAAGCTTGAAAGAATCCACCAGGGTTGGAGCTGAGATGGTGGAGTGAAGCCAGGAAGCTGCTCGAGCTCTCCCAATTTCCCTGGAAAACCACATGAAACCAAACCTCTGAACAGAGTCTGATGCAATGAAACCATGATCCAGCTCAAGATAGAATGGAAGGACTTCAAGAAAGGTCAGTCTCAACTGGGGTGAAAGGGGGGGGTATTCAGCCCAGCTCAGTCAGAGTCTGGGAGAACCAGTGAAAGGGTCTTAATCACAGCAGATCAACAATTAAGACCCTAAGTCCTGGCTCAGCAACGGAGCAAAACAGTAGGGCAGCCTCCAGTCCCAGCTCAGAAGACAAATTCTGGGAAACCAGACTGTTTTCTGGAAAGAGCAGGCAAAGCTATCCCCTACAAACACAAGGGGCCTCTGTACTCAAAATCAAGACTTAGAGCTGCAGGGGAAGCTGGGAACAGCACCCCCCTAATTTACTCCAGGAGTAGAGCTTGACAATAAAAATAAAATAAAAAAAAAAGAAAAGAAAGAATAAAAGAGAAAGGAAAGAAAACGAGCAAAAAACAGAAAAGAACACTGACCATAGAAAGCTTCCACAGTGATGGGGAAGATTAAAACACCAACTGTGAGAAAATCTCCAATATGGTTTTAAGCCCAAAGAGCTTTGTTGGAAGTGCTCATAACAGATTTTAAAAAGCAAATAAGAAAGGTAGAAGAAAAAACTGAGAAAAGAAATGAGACGAATGAAAGAAAGTCAACAGCTTAAAAAAGGAAGGCAATTCCTTAAAAAACACAACTGGCCAAATGCCAAAAAAAATCCACTGAAAAAAAATCAATTCCTTAAAAATACAAGAGGCCAAATGCAAAAAATATCCACTGACATAAGACTCCATCAATCATCTCAGGAAAGAAATTCCCAAATTAAAACTTCAAGAAACACAACAAAATTTCAGGATTATCAGTTCAAAGAGAAAATGCGCAAGTAGTGATAAAGAAACAATTCAAATATTAGAGAGCCTTAATTAGGATTACACAAGATTTAGCAGCTGCAACATTAAATGATCAGAGGTCATGGAAGATTATATTCCAGAAGGCAAAGGGACTACAATACAAAGGAACACCACCCTAGCAATACCAGACTCAAACTGCATTATAAAGCAGTAATCATCAAAACTATCTGCTAAGAAATAGTGATGAATCAATGTAAGATAAGAATAAGCACTTTTCAGATGAAATAAAAATGATCTATAGGCATATAAAAATATGCTAAATCACTTGATTAGAGAAATGAAAATTTATAAGATTAGCTAATATAACAAAAAGAAAAGGATAAATATTGGAGAGAAAGTGGGGAAAGTGATGCAAAAATGCATTGTTAATGGAGGTATGAACTGATTCTGGAGAATGCCTATTTTTACACGTCAGTCAAGGTATATTATGGATCATACCTCTATGATCCTCTATGATGAGAACAATTTGGAAATACGCTCAAAGAGCAACCAAACTATCCATACCCTTTGATTGAGCAATACCACTACTAGGTCTATCATCAAAAAAGCAAAAGGACTTAACATGTACAAAAATGTTTTATAGCAGCCCTTTTCAAGGTAGCAAAATATTGGAAATTGAGAGAATAGCCATTAATTGAGGAATGGTTAAACAAGCTGCAGTATATGAATGTAATGGAATACTACTCGGCCATGAGAAATGATGAACAGGCAGATTTCAAAAAAACCTGGAAAGACTTGTAAGAACTTATACAAAGCAAAATAAATACAACCAGCAAGACACTGTATTTAGTATCAGTAATATTATGTGACAAATCAATTATGATCAACTCAGCTCTACTCAGCAACAATACAAGTACAAAGAACTCCTGAAAAAATGTTATCCGTGTTCAGATAAAGAACTGATGGATTTTAAATACAGATTGAAGCATATTTTTTTTTACTGGCTTTAATGTTTTTTCATGATTTTTTTCCTTTTGATTGCTTTCATTTTTTAAAACTATGACTAATACAGAAATATGTTTTACGTGATAGTAAATGTATAACATCAAAATGCCTACCATTTTAGGAAAAAGGGAGAAAACTTGGAATTAAAAATGTAAAAATGAATGCTTTAAATTGCCTTAATACCTAGTTGGGAAAAACAAAATACTAAGAATAAAGGTTATGGTCAATTTTTTTTAACCTTTCCTTATATGTCACGGACCTTTTTGGCAGTAGGACGAAACTCGAGTTGTACTAGAGCCAAATCCAACTAGCTCCTGAGAAGTGATTATTAATTTTTCTTTGTGCATATTTACAACTCTGAAAATCATCAAATACTACAAATAGGGACTGGATTTATGGGTTTTGCTAGTTTTCCAAACTTAATAAAGTGATGTGTGAATAATTCAGATTAAATTTAAAAGTGTGCATTGCTTTTTTGTGGGATAATGGTTAAACATTGATCAACACATTGTTGGGTGAAGCTAGTGCATCTTTTCTCAGAATAATTACATTAAATATTATAAGAAAATAATAAATTTCAGTTAAAGGTTACTGAAAATGAAGATTTAATTTTGTTATCCAAGTTCATTGAACTTTTTAAACCAAAGCATTTTCACCCTTGATGGATCCTGGATCCCAAATTAAGAATTTTTGGTTTAAAGGTTGTTACCAGTATACCACCTATTCTGATGCTAATTTTCCCTTTTCCATTTGCTTTGGAAGGTTAGGTCTCCAGAACTCTTATTTTCTATTGTTTCCCTCAGAATTCTTATATCTTTGAGGAGTTAGGTTTTTAGAATAGCTCATGAACCTCTTATCACTTAACTTCCTTACATATCCATCAATACACCAGTCAGACCCAATTATCCTTTAAAAGCTAATTAGGCTAACAAGGTCATATAATTAGCAATGTTGCTGTAAAACATTTCACCAAACTGGGGTCATACTTTCTCCCATATATTTATGGAAAAAATGAGCTACCATCTAGTTGTCCCATAAATAATATCTATTCTTTGTATTGTACTCACTGTGTCAAATGCTTTTTATAAATATTATTTAATCTTAAAAAACAATCATGGGAGGTAAAATGCTATCATTATCCCTATTTTGCAGTTGAGGCAAAAGTTAAGGTTAAGTGACTTGCCCACGATAACACAGCTTGGAAAATAGATGAGGACAGATTTTAACTCCTCTTCCTGATTTTGGATTCAGAGTTCTATCCAATGCAACACTTAGCAAGTGATATCTTTATCATTGCATACTATGGATTTATGCCTTTTGTTCATTCAAGAGAAAGATTTAACTGTGTCAAATGACATTCATATGGAGAAAAGCAGTCATATAAAGTCATATAGACAAATAACCTTATCTTACATTATTAAGTGATTGTCTCAAGGTAAAACATTGTTCCAGAAAGTTTTTATTAGAACCTAACATCTCATCATGGAAGTGATTGATTTCAGGGTATCAATAATTAGAATCAGTTTCTAATTTGGCTACACAGTTATCTGGATATATCCTATCTTGTTTAAATTACTTTTCTTGGTTTTGATGCCAGAAAGAACCCACTACATTTCTAAATCTTAATAGGCAGATTAGTGTTTGTACTTTGTTTTTACTCTTTTAAGATGTCATATGGTAATGAATGCCTTTAAAACTTAGAGTAAAATTTTTGTATTTTACTATTTTGAAATTAAATCAGATAAAAAATTTTATTTTTTCTTGGCTGGTGGACTATTTTTTTTCCTATATAATATAATAATTGATATTATATTACCTTATTTTGGAGCAGGACCGAGGCAGAAAAGAGAGAATTTGAAACTCCAAAAAAATTTTAAAGAATGTCAAAAATAACAAATTCATGCATAAATAATTTTTGAAAGAAATTACTAAAATGAACTGGCATATATCATATCTCTGTACTCTCATCAGAATATTATCTCCTAGAGGTCAATGATAATGCTGGCTTTTAGCTTTAGAGCTCCTACTGCCTACTATAGTACCTTGTGCATCGTCATTAATATTTGGGGAATTAAATATTGTTTATATTTACACTCTCAAGGACATGGAGTAGTGTATATTTGCTCTTCCCATGGATGCTTTGCGTGTTTTGTAGGAGAATATGTCCTAAATTTGTGGGGAAAATATTATTTCACTACATCATCTTAGTAAATGTCTTTGCCAAGGATCAATTGTGTCTTGGAGATGAATGCTGATGGCAGGTACTATAGCGGGAGCTCATAAGCTAGAAAAGTAGGACCATAGATTGACAGGCTATCCCCTTAGAATGTAAAGTAGTACTTTGTGGGAACCCAGCATGAGAGTTACGAGTGCCAAATTGAGAGTAGCACTACATATAAATGTGAGTTATTTTTTATAGAGAGTATTCTTGTACAGGTAAATGGAGGGTATATGAGCAATAACAATACTTGCAACTCCAAGAATCTGATTGTAGATAGTAGAAAGAAAAAAAAAGAAAAAAAACTAGTGCAGCCCAAGCCATCTTATACTTGTTTGTTTTTAGCATAGAGTCAGGAAGGTTTGAGTTCCAATCTGCCTAAGACACTATGTGCCCCTGGGCAAATTATTTACATGCATCTATGTCCTCATCTACAAAGTAGAGCTAGTATCTACCTCCAGGGTTGTTGTGAGAATTCAAATGAGATAATTGTAAAAAAGCTTAGAATAAGGCTTGCCACATAATGTGTATTCCCAAAATGTTAGTTTTTATTATTAGACCATCTTTCTATACACAACTGCTATACTTAAAAGTTTTCAAAAGAATTAAGAAAACAATATAATTAGCAAAATCTTCTGAATTTTGAGGTACTAATAAGCTGTTTATTTGTCCTTCGTTTTTGAAGGGTACATCATGGGTAATGTCTTGATTTGCTCATAATTGGATTTAAGTGAATTAGAATTGCACAAGGTCATCAGCCTCACTTTTTCTTCCTGAGCCATCAAAGTCCAGTGGGAGGACAAAAGTTTAAGAAGACGGGCCCTGGTCCAAGATAACAGTGGATGACCTTGGTATTTTTGATAACTAACCAAGCTCTAGTCTAAGCACTCCACAGTAGCTATTTTCAGTTACTTTTGCAGCTGTTAAAACCAATTGTTCTCATCTACTCATTGTGCCAGGAAAAATGTTCATATGCTTGGGACAGATATTCCCTAACTCACCAATAGATTTAAGGTTAATCAGTTACCCTCAACCTAGTTTGACCATCTGCCAAGATGGTTTACCAAGGAGAAGCCCTTGAATGTGCTACAACTATAGGAATCACAGGTGAGAATTGGGTGAAGGTGGAAACCAAAGCAGATGAACAGCTCTGAAAAGGGTTTGGTAAGTAAGCTCTTTTTCCAGATGGCTCTATCCTTTCTGAACCCCTCAAGTAATTTTCTTTGAGAATATATAGCATATTTTCTTAGAAGCCTTTAAGCAACTCTGAATTCTTATTTAGTGCTGATCATTCTTCCATAGCAAAGACTACAAGTTATGTTAGTTAGACTTTTTTACATTTTGCTTTTCTCAGGGAAAGACATCAATGTAAAAAATATATATTTTCCATAGCGTGTGGTGTCCATATTTCACAATTTCAAGTACTAAAAAAGAAATGTTTAACAGAACTAATAGAAAAAGAGAGATAAGCAATAATGCATAGCAACCAGCCAAGTTTTGTACAGAATGAACTTTGTCAAACTTGGCTAAATCAGAGAATTGAAAGGAAGAAAAGTAAAGAGTAATTTTTTTTTTCTTAAAAGCAGACCTGTGATTTCACTGATTTCACTGATATAGGGAATTCAGGGTAGGAACTTGAGCTAATAATCCACAGCTCAGGACTGGTGTTATAGCTTATATTCTTAGTTGTCGATCAATGAAATGATTTGCCTAGCATCATCCAATCAATATGTGCCAGAAACAGAATTTGGATCCAGATGTTCTGAACCAGATCTGACTCAGATAAGTCCAAGGATTCAGGTTTTTTTAATTGTTTTATTATTGTTATGGTGGTTGTTGGAAAAAATAAGACGCTAATAAAGAATAGAAATTTTAACAAATTGAATTTGTGCAACAATATCATGGAAAAGATAGTCAATAAAGACACTGTTAATTCAGTAGGGCTCAGCCCCCCTCACCTATACATTTGTCAGGCCCCATTGGAAGGTTCTGATAACTTACATGGCAATGTAACAGCTACAGAGCCTAAAGAATAAATACTATTCAGGACCTGGGTTTTTATACTTTTTATAGTATTGTGTCAAATTTTATACTTTTAGCTATCAAACATGTGGCCCACAACACTCTTTTAAGTATGGCCTGACCTAATAACAATAACATTTTAATGTGTTGATTCATTATTTTATAAAGAAAAAGGAAATATGTAAATTTATGTAGTTTTCCAAGTCAATATGTGGCCTTCAGGGATTTTTATGTGTGGTTTAGAGGCCCTTATTTCTGTTTAAATTTCAAAATCACATCAAAGGCTAAACATTTAGTCTTTACCAAGTAAGTCTCAAATATGATTGACATTTTTTAAAGGAAAATATAGTCTTCCAAGTAGAGCCCCAACCAGATCAGTAGCAAATGTTCCTATACCACCAGGTCTTCTTAATTGCAAAAACAGCCATGTAGCCATCAAATCACCATAATCTATTGATATAGCAAGAACATATAATCTTATTTATTATAAAGTCATGTACAATGGATTAAATTTTACTCAAAGTTCAGAAACCCTATAGAAATAATGTATCATATTTCCAATGTGAGGAGAAGTATTTATATGGCAGGATGGGCACCTACCAGGATTCATCCCTACAAAGGATTAGGATTTAGCTACAGCATGTTAAAGAAGTTAGAGAAGTTAAATTTAATGAAAGGAGGAAAGTCTTTGTAGAATTAAATATTTAAATGAATTAGTTCATAGAGGAGATTTTTTATGGTCTAGATTCTCATCTTTTTACATGGTAAGTGCATCTGTCAAACCTCTTCAGTGTTCAGTATTATGAATACATGTACCTTAAATTATAGTATTTTTAAAGTGAATTTCCATTGAAATATGCATAAAATTTTTACAATCTCTATAGAAATCTCAAGGCAACTATATTCTTAATGTTAAGTGACATTTTTCTAGACATGGCTACAAGTTCTGCCTTTCTTATGACAAGGTGACAGACTTTAACATCTTTTCACAAAATGTGAATCCATACTCACAAAAGAATCATGTACTTGCCCCAGTACTTAGCCATTGTACTGTGAGCAATTGAGTGAATGTTGAATCATTGAGTTCCTGAAGGTAAGAAAATTTAGTTGTAATAGGGGAAGTATACTTTTCAGCCAGATCACACAGACTATGGTGGAATAAAAAGGAAAAAAAATCTCTTTTGGTGGCTTATGCTGAAGATACAAGCTATATACTATAATGATGCTACTCATAAGTATGGTTTCTCTTTCTCATATCATTAACTTTGAGTTCACTCCATTTCTATTCATTCCTTTCCCTTTAATGCTCCCACAATGACCTTCTCTGATGACCATCTCATAAAGACCCCTATCCTACAGAGCTTTTAAGCTTCCATGCTTCCCTCATCCTCTTTTTTAAAAAAGGAAGGAAGGAAGGAAGGCGAAAAAAAGGAAAAGAAAGAAAACTACGTTTTATATCTCTTCTCCTGAACACTCGACTCTGAGCTATCTAATGTAGCAATTTGGTTAATGTAACCTAGTTAATTTATTTGAAACATCTTCATTTTAACATAGACATCATTCAATTCTATTCAACAAGCATTTATTAAGTGCCTACTCTGTGCTAAGCACTGGTGATACAAAAACAAAAATCAACTTCTGCTCTCAGAAATTTATATGCTTTTATTTTTTTCTTTTTTAAATAACTTTTATTTTTTTCAAAATACATGCAAAGATAGTTTTCAACATTTATCCTTGCAAAACCTTGGGTTTCAATTTTTTCTCTCTTCTCTCCCAAACTTCTATTTCTCCTTGACGACAAATAATCCAATATAGCTTAAACATGCAATTCTTCTAAACATATTTCCACATTTATTATGCTACAAAAGAAAAATCAGATTAAAAGGGAAAAATTGAGAAAGAAAAAAACAAGGAAACTATAACAAAAAAGGTGAAAATACTATGTTGTGACCCACATTCAGTAGCCATAGTTGCTCTCAGAGTGCCGATGGCTCTCTCCATTACAAGTCTTGGAATTGTCCTTAATCACCTCATTGTTGAAAAGAGCCAAGTCCATCAGAGTTGATCATCATATAATCTTGTTATTCTTTACAATGTTCTCTTGGCTCTACTCAATTCATTTAGCATCAATTTAGCAAGTCTTTTCAGGCTTTTCTGAAATCAACCTCTTCCTTTTTATAGAAGAATAATATTTAATTATATTCATATGTCATAATTTATTCAACCATTCTTCAACTGATGGGCAGGCATCTACTCAGTTTCTAGTTCCTTGCCACTACAAAAAGGGCAGCTTACATGTGTTTAGAGATGTAAATTTTAAAAACATATACAAATATACAGTATAGTATGAGAGATCAGAAAGAACTAGAACAATCAGGATTAAGGTTGGTAAAATAATACAACACATAGGATTTCACTGACATAAATTTTGAGCAGAAGAGCAGTTACTGCTATTAAGGATCAATGGGACAGAGATGACAGCATTTTCATTTCTTCTTACCATATATGTACGACTGACCTTCTTTAATGTCCTTGGAGCATATTATATGTGTGCCCTACATATATTTATGCACATATATACTGTCATGACAAGTTCTATCTGAAGTTGAATTTTGTCAATGAAGTTAAGGAAAAAAAATTCATGCACCGACTTTAGAGAGGGTCAGTCATACATATATAATAAATCAAAATGGTACATCTTTTTTTTTCACTTCTTCATAATTATAAATGAAAATGCATTTCCTCATGAAAATTCAATGCTATCTGACTCATAAAAGGACAAGGCATTTGAGCAGGGCATTTCTGAAAACTGCCCACTTTCCCTCTTTCATATCCCCAAGCAGTCTTCCTATATAGCTTCTCCATTTGAGCCAAACTTCTAAAAAGGATCATCAACACTCATTGTTTCTATTTCTTCACTTGCTACTCTCTTCTTAATTCCATTTGACATCAAATCTCACTACTCATCTATCCAAATGTCTTATTTCCCGTGGCCTTTTTTTCAGTTCAGATTTTTCTTGACTTTGTTATACCTTTCCTCATGGAAAAACAAAAAACAAAACAAAAAAAAAAAACATTTTAATGTAGGTAATACAAATATAATTATCCCAATCTTAAGTATGGAAAAACTATGGCTCAATTTCTGTGACTTGCTCAAAGTCACCTAGCTTCTAGCTGATAGAAGTAGGTCTCAAATCAATCTTTAGACTCTTGAAACTCCTGCCCAACC
This sequence comes from Sminthopsis crassicaudata, assembly GCF_048593235.1. NCBI lineage: Eukaryota > Metazoa > Chordata > Mammalia > Dasyuromorphia > Dasyuridae > Sminthopsis > Sminthopsis crassicaudata. The sequence goes on along the minus strand of NC_133617.1, from coordinate 684,754,882 downwards.
CTCTGCACCATTGCTATCAGGAGAACTCCAAACCTAATCTAATTCAGCTTTTCTACATAAGGACATAAATGAGCCATCAGCAGCACTTGAGCTACAAAAATCCAAATTGCTTAGTAGATTGCCTCTAAGACATACACAACCATTTGCTACCTGTTCATATGTGAGTGTCCCCCCCCCCTCATAAATCGGCTTTCCCATAAATGCTGAATTCCTCCTGTTCCTTTTCCATGTTCTTGCCCTGCACAATGCATCGTTCCATTAGCCTACGGCTTAGATCTGATTTAGCTATCATCATTTTTTTGTGCTTAATAATGTTTACTAAGGTTTTAACAGAGTTCTTACATACAGCCAGAGCCAGCCTAGCAACTGTAGCTAACAGGATAGGAACACAGCCATTTGATGCAAAATAATTGGCTTATATAATCTCAAGCTATTTGGAAAGTAAAAGGGAAAAAGGGTGGGGATGCAGCTCACAAAATGAAAACAACTAAAGAGAAGAGAGGGGTCAAATTCCAATACAGAATAAAAAATACCACATATTTTGTCTCTTTGGAGCAGGGGTTTGTCATAGAGTCGTTTTGGAGTAAGAGGAGTAAAAGATCTTAGCAATGAGAGATATAAAATGTCATGTAAATCATCTGGGTCAACCCCTTTGAGATCCTGAGCTCGGAGCAAAGGAAGCTGAGATCCCCAGGAAGGTCAGCAGATGTTCCCGAAGGTCACATGGCTACTAAATGGCAGAGCAGGGAATCCAACCACCAAGAAAGGCCTCCAAATTTAACTGGCCACCCTAAATCGCTTCAGTGGGGCACTGATGATGACATTCAAAGAGGAAATTTTGTATTGAAACATAAGGAGACACAAATTTTCATTTTTAAAATGTGTATCCCCAATACTTAACTGATAATCCAGCATATAGTAGATGCTAAATAAATACTATTTAATCTCATTAATGAGAGCACCTTAAAGTGATAGAATGATAGGATGTCCAAATCCCAAAGCCCCACTAGGATATAACCAAGAATCCCCTTCTAAACAAGAAGTCATTGAGCCCCCTGAAAACCTCTAGATGCAAGGAATACATTATTTTCTCTTTGGGAGTCATTCATATATTCTGTTTCTAAGAGGTTATTAGGTCTTAAGAGTAAGAGCCTAAGATACACACACACACACACACACACACACACACACACACACACACACACACACACACACACCCCTACCATGCTACTGTGTGCTGTTTTAAGATTCAAGGCTATGCCCAAACTATTGTCAACCATTTGGTATATGCTACAGACAGGCCAAATTTATCTTTAGTATTCCCTTGTCTCTCAATCCTTTCTGCAGTATCCAGACTCCAATACCCTCAGATGACTAGAGATACCAAGTCCTCCATACTGACCTGTCAAAATCTGTTTTCTGGAAAGATTTGAGTAGTTTCAAGAGCTAGGTTCAAAACTTTACTCCTCCATATTCTTCATTGACATAAACATTTTCTTACTTGTAAAATGAGAGGATTGGAATAGATTACCTCTAAATCCTTTCCAATTCCAGTTGTATTTTCCTATGAATGAATGCATGATAAAAAAAAAAAAAGGTCCAAGGAAGGGAATCTCATTACCAAGGTACTAAAGTGCATTGTATAGAGTTATTATCCCTAATGGTTTGTTGGGAAATAGGCAGAAAAAAGTAATTTAACAAAGAGTTGTTTCTTTTCCACTCTACTCCATCCCACAATGCTGGTTAGAGACACATTTCTCAGGCGTTTCATTATTTCTTTGTTTTATGTTAGAGATGGAAAGCCCCCCCCAAGATCATGCAGTTCAGTCCCTTTCCTTTACAGATCAGTACGAATGGGTTCAAGGAAAATAGACATATGATTTGTCCAAGACTATAGATCTACTAGCTAATAGCAGAATTAGAATTAGAACTCAGGTTCCTAACCCTTAATCTGGTACTGAATTGTTTCATTCTTTTTATTTACATCTCCAGTGTCTAACATAGTAGTAGGCACTTAATGCTTGTTGAGTCTTTAAATTTTACCCATATGCAACAGTAGATAATAGGAATTTCAATATTCTAATCACAAAATTTATTCCTGCTGCTTCCTACAACCATTCTCACACAACCCCCCTCCTCTCCCTCCTCTCCCAGGGCCCTTCAGAGAGCTGTTAATGAAGATCAAGGTTCATTATGCTCCTTCTTCATCATCGTTCGATGATCAATCTTTCACTTCCTATCACTGAACTCGATTTTCAAACCTTCCAACCCTAGGAGGGATTTCTGTTACAATCTGACAGAAAACTAATCCTGGGTGGTCAGAATCAGTTCTATATCTCTGAAGGTAGAAAGCCCTGGAGATTTGAAAAAAGAACGAGGGAAATTCCATCCAGCTCTGGGTTAACAGGGGAAGGAGATGCCATTAGGAAGGCTAGAATGGGGTCACATTGCCACCTACCGGTCAATAATTCCCTAATGCCATCAGCTTGGAATGGTGCAGCTGATATTATCCTAAAATTGTTTAGAAATAATGGGAAGAAATGTATGTGTGCATGTACTGGGAGGAGGTGGAGAGAGGAAGGAAGGATTTCATCTCTCATTTCTGGGTTTCTGGAAGAAAGGGCTTTTGAAAACTGAATAAGGGGAATGGATGTGTCTGTTACTAATAGAATAGACAGTCTTCAAGATCCAAAACTCCCAGATTTAGTGACAAGGATTAGGGACTCATGAAAGATAGATGCAGTCTCAAAGCCTCTGGCAGACTGTAACGAGCAAAGAGATTCCTAATGACCTTAAGCCTTAAGCTGCTGTCTGAATGTAGAGAATAGCTATTTGATTACATAAAAGGAATGTAGGAGCAGCATATTCCTTAAGAGTCCGTAGGATATTACTGGGTATTGCCAACATCCACTACAAGATTTATAGAATTGTAGATTTAGACCTGGGAGAAACCATCTAGCCTAAACCCCTCAATTAATGTTCAAAAAATAGTACTGGAATAGATAAATTACTCATCCAAAGTTACACAGGTGGTTTCAGAGCTGGAATTTGAAACCTCATGCCCCATTTCCAAATATAATTATGTTTTCTCCTGTACCTCTCAGGGAAAGAGAGAGGCAAGTAGTTAAACTAATCTGGAAATAAATGAGAGAAATTCAGCATTCATTCAGTTTCAACTTTATTCATTAGGCAAAGCTTCCACAGTTTCTTTGCAGACCTTTTTCTGTAAGTAGTCAACTCTTTATTATAGCAGGAAGGGTTATTAGCACTTCATCTTGCTTTTAAGGTCCTGATTATATCAATTTCTATTTTTAAATCACCCTTTTTGTTCGTATTCAAGATGAGATCGCCTTCAATTGAAGTCAAAAAATTTTGTGGAGTACCTACTATGTACAAGGCATTCTGATAAATATGTCACAGTCCTTACCATCAAAGAATTTAAATTCTACTATATAATAAATCATATCAAACAAGGTGACAAATTCAGAGAAAGGGGCATTGTGCAGGAAATGTTAATCTGGTATTTGATGTGTCATTATCTAATTGTGATTTTAGACAAGATTCTTTATCTTTCTAGGCCTTTTTTTCTCATCTGGAAAATGAGAACTAGTTAAAGCTACCTTCCAGCTCTATTCCATGAAATGAAATCACGTTTTTGTTGTACTGATATTGCATGCCATGTCATGCAATTGAATGGAGAGGCTTATATGGTATGTGTGTTTATATACAAATATATACATATATATGTATATATATGAATATATCATATGGTAATGATACTGATGAGGATTTAATCTGTATTCTCAAATCAATCAACTATTGTAGTACCTCCTTCTCTCCCCTCTTACCCTTGGGATATATTCAGCTTGTTTTTCAGAGAAGTGTATGAAAGCTTGGGAGAAGCTGCTTCTGATCATGCATAATAGAAGGGCCTTCTCCCCTCCCACAGACACGCTTTAGAGCATGTGCAGGGATCTTTTTGTAGGCCTGGATAATTAAGGGGTTCATACTTAGGCAATGAAAAGTCTTAATTAGCCACCTATTGAAAACTCCACAGATTTGCTAAAAGGGTAATCCCAGACTCTCAGTTTGTTAAATCTTTGCTAGAATGGAAAACTGTTGTAAACTCCGAGTGGAAGAACCCTGTCTCCCACCTAGTTGCCTTTTGTTCACAAGCTAGGGAGAGTGTGTGTGTATTCTTTCCTGATCTTAGGTGAGTTTTCTAAAAAGGGAGTTCTGGAGAAAATAAAGAAGCCAAAGCTTCTTACAAGAAGAAGGAATCAACCGGTCTTTTGCCAGTGCCATTTAATTAGAGTCCCTCTTGTTCTAACTCTTCTTTTGCAGGGTTCTTCAAGTTCTACTATTCTCTTTCATTTCTTTGCCTCAAGAGATCAGTAAAAATTCAAAATCTCAGGAATGTATGTGACTCCAGGACACTTCCTCTTCCTAAAGAAAGCAGAATTTGTCACTTCCCCCACCTCCAACTGGGCTGTGAAACTCAGCCCAATTTATAACATTCAACCCAACAAGTACTGGAAGGCTTAAGTTTTACCTCTTTTTATGTAAAAGCAATTATCTCTTCCTATCCTACAAACCAAGGGATGACATGTGAAACAGGCAGCAAATAGTCTTAGAAGGGGGGAAAGTGCATTTTTTTATCTGCCTATAAGGAAATGTTTTGGGATTTATTATCCTCAATCTAACTGAGAGAGGTGAGTTCAGGAAACATATCTGTCAAGCTGTCTCTAATTGGTGTTTTATTCCATTTTTCCACAAAGTAGCTTCATTATTTTATTTGCAACATATGGATTCCAAAAATGTTGAAAAGTTAAATATAAACAGAAGGCATTGTAGATTTTTCATTTTAATTCAACAAATATATATTAAACACATACTAGATAAAGAAGGCAATGTGCTAGAGACTTGGGAGTGAGGGGAAAGAAGGGAGACACAAAGTTTAGATAATTTTGAAAATAGCATACTGGAAGCTTTCAATAGCTTAGGATATATGGCTGCAAAGAATTATTTTGTACCTACTTCTGGCTAGCTTGCTCTTGTTTCTTATTCTGTATTCATATAATCATTCCTTGTGTGAATCAATCTTAGAAAAAGGGGCAGAGGACAGCCAGGAAAATTGACATCTTGGAGTTGTTTTTATGCCTACCAAAAATCTTATGTATAGACTCATAAACTAGCAGAGTGAGAAGGGACCTTAAAGGTCATCTGGTCCAGTCTTTTAATTTTCCAGATGATGAAACCAAGGATCAGATTGGTTCAAATGACTTGGCCAATGTCACATAAATAATAAATACCATATCTGAGATTAAAACTCAGGTCCTCTGCCCCTCAATTCAATTTTCTTTCTATATCATGACATATATTAATTCATCTGAACTTCACAATAACCCTGAAAAGGGGTAATTGTGATCCTCATTTTATAGTTGAAGAAAGATACTCAGACATTAAATGACTTATTCATGTTCACAAAATTAATAAAGTATCAAAAAAAGGAATTAAACCCAAATCTCCTTTCATAAATCTAAGTCCAGCACTCTTATCATTATAAAGTACTTCCCTCAAATACTCTATAGTCTAAGAAAAAGGCACCTGCATTATACATACACACAGCTACCTCTAATAATTAAGAATGTCTCATTATTGTCAGAGATCATTATCTCATATCTTAGTGAATATGCAAAAGAAAATCCCACAGCCAGACTCATTGCCTTTTGATTGTTTACCATTTGGAATTGCCCACCCTTCTCCCTCTTATAAAGACAAATTTCTCAAATTTCTCTTTGAGAAAGTAGATGGTGCTTACAGACATATCCAGGAAAAAATAGGCTAAATATTTATTTTTGCTCTATGAATAATGGCTTCAATTATCCTTATCCTTCTATAACTCCCTGATTGTGAATATCCAGTCTGGTTTTAGAGTATTGTATGAGCATGGAGATTTGGTATCATCACAATAGTTATTTCTCCATTAATGGTGGCATTTCTGAAATCAACTGCCCATCAGTGCTAGTTGTCTCGGGGAAAAAGCAAAACTATTCTGGGCCCAGTTCTCCCTACCCTGCCAAGGAGACTGTCTCTATATCACAGGGTTTCATTTAGCAGCCTTTAGGTATATCTGATTGCAGCCTGTGTATAACTTTACTAAGCCTCACAAATTCTTCCCTATTCATTGACTCTGTACCAGTATTTTTTTAAATTAACCATGAAAATTAACAAAAGTCCACAACCCTGTCTAAAAGAAGTTTCAATGGAATCAAAAGAGAATATTGGTAAAACCTAAAATACAACCCATAATTGTTCTCATTTCAAGCATTGAACCTAAATGCCTTTTAATACATCATTGCTTAGACCCTGAGAAGCAGAGGAGGGATGGCTCAACATTTTTAAAGCTGGTAAACATTTTTTTCCCAAGCTGCTCAGCCATGCAGATAAAATTTTTAAATTGGATTTTTTTTCCTTAAAGAGAGACAGCATTTTGGTCCCTCTAAATTTTAGGGGCAACTTGTAATGCTATTTATAAAGGTTCTCACAACTGCCATCTGTGTATTTGTATTATTAGGGGTGAGTTGACTTCAATTTTCAGGGAATATAACTAGATAAGAGGGCTTCCACTTCCTTATTACAAAACTTGTCAGTAGATTTATTTAGTCTGATTTCATATGTGCCACCAGAATTTTACCCTCCCTCCTTATCTGTTATAGAAATTTAAATTAGGTTTTCATCCCTTTTTTGTTGAAATAAGAACAAAGCATTAGGCTTGTTGAGGTGTCTTCAAATCATTTGGAAAACTTGCTCTGTCACTTAACAGGAAAAAATAAAGGTAGGAAATGAGGTTAGAAGGGAGACTTCTCTAGCCTTGACCAATATCTCAATCTCAGATCTATATTTAATACATCCACCTAGATTAGATAATCAATTGACAAGTACTTATTAAGTAAGCACCTACTATGTTCCAGGAGGTATGCTAGCTTTTAGGGATGTAATTGCTAAGAATGAAACAATCCCCACTAGCAAAAAATTTACATTCTCCTGAAGTAGACAAGAACATATTCTGTATATAATATGAATATAATGGATGTTCTGTCAGTCCTTGAAACCCAACAAGTCCCAGATCAAATTACATATTACCTTTCCCATAAACTCTATCCTCCTTCTGACTTCATTATTTCAAGCAGCAGCATCATACTTAATTCCAATCCCCATTAAAAACTAAAGAAAAGGGGGGAGAAGTTGTTTTCTTTGTACCCAACAAGAGATATTTGACAGATGAATTCTGCCTATATCCTTATTACTTGTGTAATCACAGATAATCATTTAACATCCCTAGCTGTGTGACCCTATGCAAATCACTTAATCATGTTTGCCTCAGTCTCCTGATTTGTAAAATAAGCCAGAAAAGGAAATGACAAAATATCCCACTAATTTTGTTGAGACAACTCCAAATGTGATCACAAAAAAATTGGACACTACTGAAATGACTAACAAAATAATTTTCTGTTTGTCCTCAAATTATTTTATATGGACAGCTGCCTATACCGTTCATTGAATAACAGCAGTTCCTCCCTTAGATGCCTGCTATATTATGGATAGTTTTTGTTCCTATGCAACTTTCACTTTTTAGCAGATGGAATCTGAAAAGTTTTCTATGTGAATTGCTACAACTAACTCATAGTTTTCTCAGCTGTGAAACAACAGTGTTAGACCTTCCAGTTCTCAGTCTGTGATCCACTGACCCCTTCATCTTTCTCATTCTCATATCCAGTTAATCAAGTCCTATAAAATCTAGACTTGACATCTTTTGCATCAATCCCTTCCTATCATGTGATTACTTGCCTATAAAAGTTCTCATTACCACCTGTTTAGAATAGGGTACTAGTCATTAATTAGTTTTTTCAACTCTACTCTCCCACTCATCAAATTCACCCTTCATGTTGCTCTAGGTTTCTTAATGAATCATCGGGGTCTTGTTGCTCCTCTACAGAACACAAACTCTTTAAGGGCGAGGATGATTTCATTTTGTCCTCAAAGCACAAAGCAAGTGCACAATAAATGTGCTGAATTAAATTTAATTATTTCATACTCCTCAACACAGGCAGCTGGCTATACAGTGAATAGAGTGCTGGGACTGGAATCGAGAAGACCTGAGTTTAAATCCGGTCTCAGACACTTAATAACTATGTAATCCTGGAGAAGTCACTTTGTTTGCCTCTGTTTCTTCAACTGTAAAATGAGTATAATGGTAGCACCTTCCTCCAAAGGTTGTTACAAAGATCAAATGCCAGCTCACATGGTAGATATTATGTAATAACTTATTCTCTTTTTCTTCCCTCTCCAATTTGACATAAAAAGCACATTTTCATTCAAGACAACCTGGTACTGTTCTGCCTTTCCAGGCTTATTTTATACTAATCTCTCTCATCCTGTATATACCAGACAAATATAAGGCATTCGAGGTCATAGTAATGACCCTGAGAGAAAGATAAATATCTATTGAATCGTTCCCAAGTGAATATCTAAAAATAGTGAGAAGGACTGAAGAAATAGTCTCATATGTGATAATAAGCACATTTTTCCAAAGATATCATTGGTTAAATTTTTACTTAAAAGGGGTGATTCTTCTTTGGTTGATCTACAGACCAGATTGCTAATCAACTTGTTATTATTCTTGTTCGATCCTTTTCAACTCTTTCTGACTCTATGGACTATACTATCCACAAAGTTTTGTTGGCAAAAATTTCCCATCGCCTTTTCCAGGTAAATCGAGATTAAGTGACTTGCCTAGTATATACAGCTAATGTCTTAGGGCCCTGTTCTGAACTTGTCTTCCTGAGTCCAAGCCCAGTTCTCTATCTACTAAACCATCTAACTGCCAACCTGATAATCACCTTAGTTAGCAGTAAAATAATATGTGAATATATGTTAGTTATGGGAATAAATCTTCTCATTTAATTGGCAATTTAGGGAAAGATTATAATCCACTGGGGAAAATGTTCAAAGGAGAATGATCAGTGAATACTTAAATTACTTTACTAATAATTTTATTTTTTAAACAACATTAGAGCAAATGATGAAGGAAGCTGCATTTCTGAAAGGGATTCTTACCAATGAGGAAGAACTTGCTGTCAAAATAGAATACATTGCCTATCAGTTGGAAAATGGCTGAATAAGTTATGGTATCTGAATATTATGGAATATTATTGTTCTGTAAGAAACAATCAACAAGATGATTTCAGAAAGGTATGGAGAGATATAAACGGAAGATGTGAAGTGAGAGAACAAGGTATATGGCAACTGTGATCAATTCTGGTGGACATGGTTTTTTTCAGCAGCAAGATGATTCAGGCCAGTTCCAATGATCTTGTGGTGGAGAAAACCATCTACACCCAGAGAGAGAGAAAGTGGGAACTGAGTGTGAATCACAACATAGTATTTCCTTTTTGTTGTTGTTGTTTGCTTGCATTTTCTTTGTCATTTGTTTTCCTTTTTGATCTGATTTTTCTTGTGCAGCATCATCATTGTGGAATATGTATTTCATCTGGGGAAGAGCATTGACAAGATCAAGCACATCTAGAAAAGAGTGGTCAAGAGTATAAAAAACTTCAAATCATGTAATAGAAAAATTGGTTGAAAGAAGCTTAACTTGTAGACATCAGGAGGCATGGAGTAAAAATGTCAGAGGGAGGCTACCTACATTCGTTCTGTTTGGGGCCCAAAACGAAAAGTGGAACCAACAGGTGGGATTTATGAATAGGAACATTTTGTTTCATAATAAGGAAAAATTCCTGATGAATTGAATTGTCCAACAGTGAAAAAGGAAGTCTCAAGAGAATGAATTCCCCATCTCTGGAGGTCTTCAGCAAAGATCAGATAATTATTTGCATATTTTGCAGGGGAACTCTCTTTTTAGGCATGAGTCAGATTTGATCATCTCTAAGATTAATCCTAGCTCTGAGATTTTGTGATTACATAAATGTGTTTCACCATAAGCATAGACTTCTTTTCATCTAAATGGCATCTTAAGAAATGAAAATGAGGAATTCAGAGAAACACAGAAGGCTTGTGATAGCTAGGAGTGGAGAATTAATAAAATACCCCAAATAAAAATACCAAAAGGCAATTCAGCTCTTAGTAATTATAACAAATCCAACTTTGTGCAATAGAAGAGAAGATGAAATGTATACTCTAGCATACTGCCTTACACATATTAAGTACTTTTAAAATGTCTTATCCATCCATCCAACAATCTATCCAAGCATCCATCTGTAGAGGGCTAGAACTGAGCAGATGCAAGGTAATCTGGTACTTGAGGCTGATTACCAATTGGACAGTTCTCTATTACCACATGTTTGGAGGATGACCCTGCTTAACTATTCTGTGCTGGCTTGATCAGTGGGTGTGGACAAAGAAGGGGAAGTGAGATCAGGGTGGAGTAGGAGGAGGAGATTGATTCATTCTCTTGGCAGTGGAGAGAGAGGAAGAAGGTGTGGAGATTGCTAGATCTAATCCCCTGACCACGACCACAAAAGACTTGCTCATCCTGATTCCTGCTGGTTCTAAGAGATCTGGGGTCTCAACATCTATCCATCTATATCTACTCAGTTATTTAAAAACTCTCGGTAGATAAGTTCTTGATAGGTCAATGATTTAAGGTACAGTTTTGTCTTGATGTTGTCAAATGTAATTATTGAATCCATTGGTTTTTACTGAATTATGTTTCTTTATTACAAGGGAATAATTTGATAATAGTAAGATAAAGGAGATATATTGGAAAATAATCAGTGTATAAAAATAACTTTCCAAAACTTTGAAATTAAATAATAATTTATACAAAATTGTAAAGATATCATTGGGGTGTGCAGTGGCACAAAAATCTTACACACCAACAATTTTCAAAATATAATGAAAGCTGAAATAATTAGGTAATAGCATAGATTTAAGAGACCTGGCTTAAAGCTCAAATGGCACCATATCATAATAGAAAATGATTAAGGCAGGAAGGCAAAGGAGAGAAAATTATTATCAGTTATAATTCTGTATTTTAAATTCAGAAAAGGACTCAAAGATATTTTACAGAAAGGGCAGGATCACACTACTTGTCATGTCACTCTTACACTGCTGCAACATGTATTTTCTTTATTTCAGAGAAGGAGCTCAATAAATTCTCAATAAATATATGCTATATAATTCTAAATCTAGTCTTGCAGCATCATTCTTCTCCTGCTGTCATATTGCTTCATGGGATAAACTAGGACCTGAATCACTGACCCACCTTTGTATGCAATCTATCTCTTGTCTATGTCAGTTCACAGAAATCAGGGCTCCCATTACCATCACACTTGCCAATGCACTCCCCAACCTCATCCTTCCCTCCCTTTATCTCCCTAAAACCACATGCATACCAAAGTCAGTTCCCAAAGTATACAACACTCTCTCCTTTTCTATACAACCACTTAATACATTTTCTGGCTTTATCTTATTATTTCCCTACAAACTCACTCACTGTTCCACCCTGGCTCCTCATCACCCCAGATCAGTCTCTAACCAACCTTGACCAAACAATAGGTCTAAGGTTACATCCTGACACTTTTAGATAAACCCTCAGGGCTATAGATATATTCGACACCCTTCAGCCTCCAAAGAACAGCTGCTTCTCATTTCCATCTGAATTCCACAATATTCTGGGCTCCTGACTTCAGCATAACTCTTCCTCTCAAGGTAGATATTGTCTGCTTCTATGGTTAATCAGTATATATACACTCCACTCTCTGTCATCCATGTTGAAAGTTGATGCCGATGACTCATTTGAAATCTGCAGTCATTTGAACTATTGAATTATGAGACAACTTGAGCTCTATGTATTTTCAGTTTGGATTTCAAAAATTAAAGGGTTCCAAATGGGAAAAAGGAGAGCATCTCTCAAAGTTTCACCCATTCACATTCATCATCTGACATTTATTTTCTCATGCTTTTTATTCACATCCTGAAGGCTCTCTGAAATGAAAATGAATGTCAATCAAAATAAAACAGAGCCAGGAAATGAGAAATATTTACTGTACAGTATGTTACCATAGGAAAAAATTAGTTCAAAAACAAAAGCAGATGGACAAATTAATTGGAAAATTTGAAAGCACACCTTTTGTTAAGTTCATTTCTTAATGTGTAATTATGGGAATATATTTAGATGGAAATGAAGCCCTTAGTGATGGCATTATTTTGAAAAAAAATCTTAAAAAAATTGGAGAACACCAGGGCTTATTGTTACAGCAATTCATATATAATATTTTTCAGATCCTATCTGCTAAAAAATAATAGCTGCATGGGAACAAAAACTGTCCATAACACAGCAAGCATCTAAGGGAGGCTGTAACCCTGTCTGGGACTGATCTTATTCTGTGGACAGAATAGGCAATTTCCCACATAAAATAATTTGGGGCAAACAGAACATTTTGTTGTTCAGTCATTTCAGTTGTGTCCAACTCTTTGTGACCTCATTTAAGGTTTTCCTGACAAAAATACTCGAGTGGTTTGCCATTTCTCTCTTCAGTTCACTTTACAGATGAGGAAACTAAGGTAAACAGGATTATGGGTTCCTTAGCTAGTAAGTGTTTGAGGCCAGACTTGAACTCAAGAAAATGACTCCCTCTCTCCAGGTCCAGCACTTTATTCACTGCACCACTATTGCAAAGGAACATGGGCTCCAGAAAGACTACAAATGTTCCTAAATGGGATCTCACTGTTATTGGATTTTTCATTAAGGTATGAATGGCTGAAATCTAAGCCTCTGAGAGTAGATTTAGATTTGGGATGGAGGTCAGGGCAGAGGAAAAAGGGCATATAAGGACACTTGGATCCAAAAAAGAGGTTGGGAGGAAGGGAGGAGAATGCAAAAAAAAAATGAAACTAAAAGCATTGAACATGTCTTTATATTGAGGCAATTAGCCATCTGTTTGTGTCTTCAACAAACTGTGATTCATGCTCCTGCTAAATGAGAGAGAGCCAGTAATTCACCAACAAACACTGAGTCACAGTCACAGTCCAAGACTGTGCTTATCTACACAATTCTTTTTCCAGTATAAAACTGTCACATAGCTAATTCTAAGAAGCCCCATCCACCTGAATGTTAGTATCAGGATCTACTTGCCCATGAATCCAAATTTCAGTCCTCAATCACTGGTTTTGGATCAAAAACAAGAGAGGGGACTTACCTAGTTTCCACACTTTGGATCAATTGTGGGCACTTGTTCAAGTTTCCAGAAGGCTTCTGCCTTAAAATTTCCCTAAATCCTTAAGACTGGGTGATAAGAGAAAACATGGTAAACCATCATAGAGTCCAGAGGACTTGATGATACCAGTCTATTTGGTTCTAACTCTTGGAAGGTACCAGTGAACCAATCAGCAAGTACTTATTAAGCACCTAATACATAAGGGGTATTCTGCTAAGCACTGGGGTTACAATTACAAAGAACAAAACATCTCTACACAAAGTAAGCTTTATTCCAGTGGGGAGAGAATAGATACTTACAAATTATATATACAGCATAAATGAAAAGTTCAAGAATTGCAAATGTATAACAAGTAGTCATTTGGGAGGGTTGGTCACTAACTACTGATGGGATCAGGAAAGACTTTCAAAGGGAGAAAGGGACTCTGAAGTAGCAGTAAAAGGGGAGTACATTCCAGATGTATGGGATAATTAGAACAAAAGCACAGTGATGGGAGAAGAATCATTGTGAGTGAGTAAGAGAGAGAAGGTTAGTTTGATTAGCCCAGAGCTTTTTAAGCTTTTTCCACCAATGACTCCTTTGCATACAAGAATTATTACATGACCCCTTCTCAAATTTGAGTTGAGCTATTTCAGACAGCATTTGTGGATGCACAATGCAAAGTACACATGTTGGGTCCAGCATAAGGTTGCAGTGAAGTCATGGGATACAACATGAGCAAACACCTTGGATTCATTATACATTTGATTTTGAATTAATTTTTGGTCATTGCATTCAAAAATCTTTTTAATGTTGCTAAATTTTCTCATCATGCTCACATTTAGTTACATGACCCCATATGGAATCACAACTAATCGTTTAAGAAGCTTTGGATTAGACTACTGAATGTGGGAGCTGAAGTAATATTCAATGAAACTGGAAAGACAGGTTAAGGTTTAGTTGTTTAAACTAAACTATAAAACTATAAATTATTAAACTATGCTAAACATAATTTCTATTTTATCCTGGAGTTGATTTACTAGGGAGGTCCCATAATTAGATGTGGGCTTAAAGAAAATTACTTTGTCAGGATTGTGTAGTATATGAGCTGGAGTGGTAAGAGATGTGAAGCAGGATGCCCAACCCAAAATCTATGTTAATAGTCTAAGCAAGAGGTACTAAACGCCTGAACTGAATTGTTGTTTATACAAGTACATTGTATTCAATTTTTGAATCCTGTGGAGTGGTGAGGTAAACTCTATAACCTGTCAAACTTGACCCTGGGCAAGACAAGTTACACACCTGCTTTGATGATGGAGCTTAGAAACAGCCAGGGGAGCAGCATGACCACTCTGCAGAATCAGGCATTGATCATTTGATCACTGGGCTTCCTGCCTTCTTATCAGACTCATATCATGGACTGCAAGAACTCAGAAGTGGGACTCCCCACTAGTAGCCTAAAAATACCTATAGCGGAGAGGCAAAAGGAATTTAAAATCAGTCCAGATTTTGGTCCAGAAGATCAAAGGTCTGACTGACCATGACAAGATATTGAATGTGGTATTGTAGCCTTTAGAATAATATAAGGGATTCCCTCTAGGCTGAGAGGCACTAACCTAACTAACTAAACTAATAGTTTGGATTTTGACCATTACATTTTATTTGACTTTACTAAAAGTCTTCAGCTAATTCAAAATATCTTTGTAACTAACTAAACAAAAGCCAAATTCCTTGTCAAAATACAAGGTATTCCCTCGTACATGGATTAGCACTAACCAAAAAAGCAACAGTTTGGATTTTGACCATTACATTTTATTTGACTTTACTAAAAATCTTCAGTTAATTCAAAATATCTCTGCAACAAACTAACTAAACTAAACATAAGCCAAAATTCCTTGTCAGTTAAGAAATAGGTTTATTCCAATTTTTCCTCTTCATTTGTAGGTTGATTTAATTTTAGAATTGTTCGACTAGATAATAACACTTGGTATTTAGGTAACACCTTTAAGGTTTATAAAGCACTTCCTCATTTTATCTTCTCAAAAACTTGAAAGATAGATGCTATTATTATTCTCATTTTACAGATAAGTAAAGTGAGGCAGAGAGAAATTAAGTGACTTGCCCAAGAACACATACCTAGTAAGTGTCTGAGGCAGGATTTGAATTCAGGTCTTTGTGATTTCAGGTACAGCATTGTATTCGCTATACCACATAGCTGTCTACTTGAAAATGTGTGTATATATATATATATATATATATATATATATATATATATATATATGCAAGTATATATATATAAAGCAAATCTAGTATAACTTATGATTTATTCCTATCTTCCTGACACAAAACCAATATAATATTAATTCTTTTAAAGAATTGCATGATGCAATGGCAAAAGGCATATTGGATGATGCATTTTAGAAACGTTATTCAGGATGAGAACATCTCTATTCTCTAGGTCTTAGCTTTTTAAACTGTGGGTTACAACCCCATAGGATACCTCATAATTGAATGTTAAGGTCACAAAATTATGATTTATTATCAGTAATGTTTAATTTGTAGATCTATTTTATATACCTTTATACCCAAAGTCATGTAAAAATTTCTTGGGCATAATTTTGTGAGTAGAAAAAAATTTAGAAGCCCTACTCTAGACAACTTCCTGAGACTAAATTTTAGAGAAGATAGCAATCTGCGTGGGAAGGGGAATTTCCTTATCGGAGAGTTCCCTACACTAGTGAAATCACAGGTCTAGTTCTTGCCCCTATCTATTGGTGGGTATTATGAAATGATTGAACATAGTTCAAATCTCTTTTGAATGATTGATGATACTGTGTATCTTAATGAGATCATAAAACTCAGTCAAGATTGGGTAGAGATAAAACATTCTTGGCAGTAAGAAACAAGTCAAGTTACTATCTAGAAACTTTAATTTTTCTACTTTATTCATTTTAGCATGTTGAGGAATGATAGAAAGCAGGTTATGTCTGAATCAGCTTTTCTAAAAACTACTCGTAAGGGAAGCAGTTGACAAGTGCCTATTATCTAAAACTTAGTTTTATGTGTTGACACAATTGTGAAATTTAAATAGAAACTAGAAGCCACTAAACCACTCCAGAATTTTTGCAATCACATACTAACATTATCTAGATTCTATTGTATTTTTTTTGTTAAACTTTTCTCAATTGCATTTTAATTTGGTTCTGGCTCACTTGGTATTTTATATCTTTGGTCTAAACCATATCTATTATATGTATTACAATCTCTTAGAGGAAAAACAAGTGGCCAGTCCCTTTGCTTTCTCCTGCTCCTTTTTAGAAAGGAGTCAAAGTCTCCCTTAGAAAGAAGATGGTCACATGCCAGAGAGAAATTTATCCAAGCCTCCCTAAATATTGCTAGTTTGGAAGTATAATTTTTTTTTAGATGCAGGGTCCATAAAGCCACTAGCTTCCCTAATCACTATCCCCTAAAGAGGAGAGCACCCCAAATTTACAACCACAAGCCTGACTCATTCCCACCAAATGCTAATTACACAAAAGATCATTGCATATAGCGAATAAATCAATTGATTGACAAGCAGATTGCAAACTGAATCCAGAACTCTACAAATTAGAATATATCAGAAAATGTACAAGAGTGAATGGGCTCTTCTGTTGTTGTTCAGAGGTATCCAACTCTTCATGATCTTGTAGACCATAGCGTACACTGAGTTTTCTTAGCAAAGATGGTAAGAGAAATTTCCTTCTCTAGAGGATTAATACAAATAGAAAGTAAACGACTTAACAGAGGGTCACACAGCTTATTAAGTGTCTAAGGTCAGATTTGAACTCTTCCTTATCTCAGGTCCAGTGTTCTATCCATTGAGCCACCTAGATACCTTCTAAATGAACTTTTTTGAAGAAACCAAGAGAAATGTCTTGATCTATTACAATGGGAAATTCTTTGAAATCTCTATTAGGACAAATTGGAAACTAGAAGCATATTCTAGTTTTCCCCAAATATTTGTGACTTTAATTTTTTTCTCTTCTCCCTAGCATTAGTCCTGAAGAGATTCTGGAATTTGAAGTCTTCCCCTGGAAGCAGGAATGAAGTCTCTCAAGTCTGCAAACTTCTTGTATCAATTCCACATGGTTTGTGTCATCATACTCCCCACCAATTAGGAGTACCTTATGCAATTTACTCTACACTTAAAAACCCAGGTTAGTGTGAAAAGAAAAAAAATTCAAAATACATTTAAAACATGCCTACTATATACTTGTAATATAGCTATGATTGAGGACAGTCTCAAGCTTTCAGCAATACATAGAAGTACATAGTTTACTATCATATCCTTAGCTTCTACTGAAACTTAAGAGAATAGTTAAGGCAAAGAAAGATAACTAAAGCACTCCTTCCTGAAATTTGCTAGGAAGATTTTTTTTAAAAGATATCCTTATCAGGCAAAGAAAAAATCTTGTTACCAAATGGGGAAATATACCTACAAAGATTTCAAAAACAAGCAGATCAGAAACCCCAAGTCCCAGAACTGTATACACTCCCTGAAAGGACTTTTGATGTTAGAGTAAAGGAAGAAGGATAAATAGGAGGAGAAAACATTCTAATACAGGGCTGTGAATATGAGAAACATGATGTAATGAGAAAAAACATTTGATATAGAATTATAAAAACTGAGTTTTAAAAAACCTGTTCTATGATGAATTTTGGAACTCTGAGAAAGTCCCTTAACCTCTCATTTTCCTCATATATAAAATGAAGAAGTGAAGTATATGATTTATAAGACCTGTTCCAACTCTGAGTCTCAACTCTAAGTCTTCTGTTCTAATGAATAAAATCACTGAGAAAGGAAGTAATTTTTTTAAATGAGCATTTGTTGTCCATTAAAAGCTTACAATTTAAGCATCATATTTTAAATAAATTCCTAAGCAATATTGGTAACTGCTTTAACAAATGTTATATTTTCATTTGTTTTGCAGAATGATGAAATGTTCACATTCCAGGTGCCCTAGATCTATAACAAATGCCTACTGTCAAGTACTCCCACTACCAGTTGGTGTAAATTAGACTATATGAATTTCCATTCTTCTAAATACTTGAAACTCTTAAGTTATGAAAATGCAACCCTGAAACTATAAATTAACATTGGCAAAAGTCATAGGACTTCTAAAATGACAGTGAATTTAGAGATCTAATCAACCTTTCTCATTTTACATATGAGCAAGCTAAGGTCCAGAGAAATTAAATGATTTACTTAAAAAGTCCAGGAGGTCTTCTGATTTGTAGACCATGTTCTGTTTTAGATCAGTATTATTCTTTAGGATGCATTTATCTTCCTGATCTATGTTAATAAATTCAATACATTCCTGAAAAAAATCATACTCTGACATATTTTTATTGGTTCTTTTCACACAGATCACCCATAGTTCTCAAACTATTCAGTTTGCTACCCAGTTATTAATTGCTACCCAATTAATAAGAAAATTGATGTTCCAATTATCAGAAAGGAACATGCCCTTTAAAAACAAAACTAGGAGAAACCATTTATACAAGAAAATGGTCGCTAATGGCAGAATTGCAGGAATTATTATAGCTAAGGGAATAAGATAGGAATTGAGTCTTCCCAGTATCCCATAAACTATACCTTCTAATGATGGTACTTGAGGCCCTAACATTTCTCCTTTCCCCCCCCTTAATTCCAGATTCATAGAACTCAAGGAAGGTAATAATATCAAGCCATAATGCATGAGCCCCTATTTCTACTGAGTTTCCTTTCCCAACCCATAGTAAAACATTATATCATAGTAAAGCTAAAGGTAAATAACAAACAATTAAATCAAAAGCACTGATGCTGCTTCCAACTCAAATCTCTCAGCCATCATCTTTAGAAAAGGACTCCTGTGGTGAAGACTCTAAACAACAGTTAACCAGCTGCCCCACACAGGCTAAGCAAACCAGCCTCACTAAAGCAGCCAGACACCTGAGGGATGGATGAGAGCCAGGGAAATCAAAGCATTAGCACTACATTGACTACTATCATCCCTCAGATCTAAGGGACTCAGCCCTGGACCCTGATCCTTAAGAATAGCAGGTCTCACAAGAAAACTTTACCTCCTACTTCACCTAGAAATTATAGTCTAGCCACTGTGAGCTCCCTCTCTCCTCTACCATTACAAATCTAAAAAATCTTCTATTTGTTTGTTTGTTTGTTTTTAAATCAAACCCAATTCTCTCCTTTTCTCTAGTTCCTGACAGGTATGGTCTTTAACTTCTCTTATCCATAACCTTAATCCCATACCCATTTATTAAGCAACATTCCCTGAAGTAGTTCCATGTTTATTTTTCATCTGCCTTTTTCCATTGGCTTCTTCCATAATTTTTTTTCAAAGTGGATCAAGTTTGCCCCACCATTAAAGTCTTTTTTTAGCCTTGTCATCCTCTCAGTTATTATTACATTTCTTTGTTCCTTTTTAATTCTCTTAGGAAGGATTGTCTGCAATAATTGCTCCTATTTCTTCATCTTGCATTCAATTCTCACTACCTCCCAATCTCACTTCTGACTCCACCATTCACCTGAAACTGCTCTCTCAAGCATTCCCAATAATTTCCCAACTGCTAGATCCAATGGCCTTTTCCCTGACTGCATTAATTTTGTTCAAATGAAAGCTTTCCCATATAATTGAAAATATGCATTTAATTTGTATGTATTCTCAATCAAATGACTCTATGGTACAATGGATAGAGCACAGGGTTAGGAATCTGAAAAACCTGAGTTTAAATTCATCCTGAGAATTAGTTATTGACCCTGGAAAATGCATTTAACCTCCTTTCTTCATCTATAAAATGAGGATAATAATAAACACCAACTCCAAGGATCATTGTGAGGATGAAATGAGATAATAATTGTAAAGCACTTAATATAGTGCCTGGCACATAATCAGTACTATATAAATGTTAGTTATTTGCATTATTAGCCTACTATATGCCAGGTGATTTCTCCCTTCTTTGATTAAGAATTCTATAGTATCTAAGGTAGCAAAATATGCATTAATTTATTTTTCTTTTCTTTTTATTTTTTGTGATATAGCATTTTAAATTTAAATTGAACATACATTTAGAAGTTACTATGTGTTTATGGGGAAAGTTCCTGATCTAACACCTTCCCCCTTACCTTGATCTGCTATCTAAACAGTGTGTATCAAATAGGAAATAGTTCTCTGAGTGGGACGTGTTAGATGCTCTGAGTGTGTTTGGAAAGTCAGGAAGAGAAGTACCAGCTCTAGAGATATTGATTTATCTCCACAAAACTTGGTAATCATCTTAAAGCATTTAAAAAAGGCTATCATGGAAAAGAAGGTTTAGACTTGTTTTTTGGTGCTCTAGAAAGTCACAGAGGCAGATTAAACATAGGGAAAAAATTACCTAAAATTGAGAGCTCTCTCCAGGTGGAATGTAGTCATGCATGTCTTTCAGCCAAAGTCTTCAAGCAGAGGCAGAAAGACCACCATTGGGTCCGGTATAGAGAGAATTCTTGTGATAGTAGAAATTGGACTCCCTGACAACAGAAATCCTTTCTAGGAAGTCAAAAGTATAGAAGAAGGGGTTTTCTAGGAGACATCAAGGAATATGGGACAGTGATTGCGTAGTGCCTGGGGAGGTGTCTTAAAGACAGATCAGGCAGAGGAAGGCACTGAGAGTAGCCTCTCCGAACTTCTGGACCATGCTGCTCCCAGCCTACTGAAATAAGTCTAAAGAACTATTAGACTACTCAAACTAAAGGGTCGTTAGTATTTCATCAATACAAGAGCCATGGCATAAGGGGTACTCAACTTCTCTTCTCCCAGTTGATTTTCCTCCAGCTCTGGACCCCACCAAAAATTCTAGCTTAAAAATATTAGTGGGCTACACCCTACTTTGTCTGCAGCCTTCATCTGTCTTTCTAATCAACTGATGAGCATTTACTATTCACTTTTCAAGTTCCAAATTCAAGTGGCTCCATCCCACTTAAATTAAGGGATAAAATGATGAGATGATGTAAATCATAGCTTGAGGCTGAATGAAGCCAACTTGCAAGGAAGGAAGGAAGGAAGGAAGGAAGGAAGGAAGGAAGGAAGGAAGGAAGGAAGGAAGGAAGGAAGGAAGGAAGGAAGGAAGGAAGGAAGGAAGGAAGGAAGGAAGGAAGGAAGGAAGGAAGGAAGGAAGGAAGGAAGGAAGGAAGGAAGGAAGGAAGAGGAAGGAAGGAAGAGGAAGGAAGGAAGGAAGGAAGGAAGGAAGGAAGGAAGGAAGGAAGGAAGGAAGGAAGAGGAAGGAAGGAAGGAAGGAAGGAAGGAAGGAAGGAAGGAAGGAAGGAAGGAAGGAAGGAAGGAAGGAAGGAAGGAAGGAAGGAAGGAAGGAAGGAAGGAAGGAAGAGGAAGGAAGGAAGGGAGAGGGAGGGAGGAAGGGAGGAAGGGAGGGAGAATAACAAAGAAGTAAATAACCAAAAAATGTATAGAATTGGAGTGAAATTGCATGGAAATCATGTTCAGATAGGCTAATCAAACTTGATCACACCCCAGTGTTCATCTATAACTATGTCCTAATGAATGTGAATGATGAATCCCAACATATTTTCCCTAATACAGAATCAATCAATTACCATAATATGTATATGGTATCTATATTATAACTTCAAATATAATAAATTTAAATAATATAACTATTTCATGGGAGTAGATATTTGTACTAATCAAGATATGACTATACAAATTAACAGAAAAAGGAATCCCTTGAGAAGTTGAAGTAAGCATAGTGCCCTAATAAAACAAATGAAAAAGGAGGAGGAAAGGTCTACACTTAAGCCTTGGTTTCTCCACAACATCTTTGCCTGGAAGGGAACTGTGTAAGCTTCTAAAGGTTAGCAAAAAATGTTGAACATTCCATCTTCCCATCCTAGCAATATCCCTAGATGAACTGATGACATCGTCTACACTGGGAGCCAAGGACAAACTAAATATTGATTTATGGCTTCACAAGAAGCCAGGAAAAAAATGACATCATGCCCAATGGAAAAGTCCCGAGTACTCTATGAATGTGAGAAAAAATATTTCTAGAAATAAGGAGCTGTGACTTATTATTTTGCCACATGTGTTTTCTGAGCTTGAGTCCACTTTTCCTTGAACTCCATACTTACTTGTGAGAGTTTGTAAAATACTTTTAGAAGGATGTTTGATATATACTAATTTTATTGTGCTTGCCTAGTAAATACTCTGTTCTAAAAACTATTTAAGACTTGTTTATTAAAGCATTTCTCAACTTAAAATCTTAGGGAAAGAATACTGAGGGGGACTCAAATCAATGGTATTAGAGAATCACACTTAATTCCTAAGGGGTACCCCTAGAATCCCAAGGAGAGACATATCCTTCCTCTGGGACATGAGAATTATAAGAAAGAATTGGAGTAGGAATAAAAATTACATGAGTTATATGGGTAAAATTGTTTAAAATCAAAAAACCTTCAATCTAATTCTGGTTATATTCCTACCTATATAACTTTAAGTTAGAGTAGACATTTTTTCTCTCTAAGCCTTAATTAGAGAGAAGGGGCTGCATATTGAAAAAATTGGATCAGATGATTCTGAGGCCCCTTTGAGCTTAAAAATTCCACAATTCAGATTCTGCAATATTCATGAGATTACTAGATCCAGAATAATAATAATAATAATAATAATAATAATAATAATAATAATAATAATAAACAAAACCAAAACCAAAAACAGGTTTTCTTCTCCATAGCTGTCAATAACTCAAATGAGTTCAATTCTTTTATTGCTCAAGTTTTTGCCATGAAGAATAAAAAAGAATAAAGTATCTAGTATACTGCCCCAAACATCTAGTAAACTGGTTTCAACTACAATACTATTCCTTAAAGTCGGTGTAGGCAAACAAACAGTTTTATGTTTGAACCTCTCTGAACAATAAAAAGAAGCCTGAGGCTAGTCTTTGTTGTTTGTGGCTAATGTCAGAGGCAGATAGATCTGGTAATATGTTTGCTGGTTTGTTCTGGGGAGCCAAAAGCAGATGGGTGAAATCAAACAGATTTATTAACAATCAAATGAATGGGACTAGCATTGGAACTAGGCAAAACTAGTAGGTAATTAGGATTCCTACACATGGAAACATGTTCTGTGATAGAGGTTCTTAAACTTTTTCATATCATGGATTCTTCTGGCAGTCTGATGAAGCCTGTGGATCCCTTCTGAGAATAATATTTTTAAATGCATAAAATAAAGTATCTAGGATTGCAAAGGAAGTAAGAAATGTTGAAACACAGTTGTGAACGTATAATTTTTTTTCTTAATTTTATAAACCCTGGGCTAAGAACCTCTGCCTATGATGTGGGGTGGGGGAATCCTTTGAAGTGAAATTCTTTATGTGAAAAATCAGTCTGTAATACAGACATTAAAAATATAGAATCCAGAATTTGGAGGAAAAAAAAAACTTCAGAGGACATCTAGTCCAACCCTTGTCCAAGTGTTTCCCCTTTCTACAATAACCAGGAAAGTGAACACTAAGTTTCTATTTGAACACTTCCAGTAATGAGGAGCTTACTGTCTCAGAAAACAGCTCATTTTGTTACTATGAAATATCAATTATTAGTAAGCTCTCCCTTGTACTGAAGCAAAATCTGCCTCTCAGAAACTTCTACTTATTGATGCTAGAACTACTTGAACTAAGCTAAAACTCTCTTCTACACAGTCCTTTCAATATAATAAAGGATCATTCCTGCTCCCTTCTCCTCCCTACTAACTTCAACGACACTTCTCCATTCTAAACCTCTCAGTTCTCTCAGACGAATCTTGTATGACATTTTTCCACCACCTTGGTCACCTTCCTCTCAACTCTCTCCCCCAGATGGTCAATGTCTTTTTAAAGCTATGGGGAAAAGTCATGATATTCCAGATGTGGCCTGATCAAGACAGAGCAGAGTGGGATTTCCAGTGTCCTAGATAAGAGATTTCTGTTTTTACACTCTAAGACTATATTCTTTTTTACAGTTACCAGATCTCACTCTTGCCCTACTATAACCTTTATTAAAAACACATTGGTACATCTCTTTATTAGTTGCTTTCATTCCTCATGGGTTTCATTTAAGTCAAACTGTTATTTGTTAATCATTTATTATGTGCCAGGCACTGTGCTAAGCCTTGGGGACACAATAAATAATTAAACAAACAAATAAATAAATAGATAGATAGATAGATAGATAGATAGATAGATAGATAGATAAATAAATAAATGAAAGATTTTCTGTATCCTCAAGGAGTTTACAATCTAATGAGAAGCCAAACAGTTTATTGCACCCAAATAAAGGTTCTGATAAAACCAAATTATCATGAAGAGTGTGGAATTTTTCTAGACAAATAACCTCTGTAGAATTTTATACCCAATAGATTAGATTCCTATTGATAGTATATTATAATGGAATGAAAAATCATTACAAGTAGAAGAAATTTTATTCACTTCAGTAGGAGATGATTCCATTCACACAATTATATCTACTGACTTAATACTTTTGAACATCAGTATTTCTAAATTTCAGGAACACTTATTAAAGTAGTCACAAGGAACAGCCATCTCCCAACATAGAAGCACAGGCATAGAATCTTAGAATTGGAAGCAGCTTTATAAGTCATTCAGTGCAACCCTTTCAACTAGTCTTTCAGACTTGAAGCTCTAGTTTTATAATGACTTAAGTTCAATCAGGGTAGCTTCTCAACATTTAATCTATATGGACTTAGATTCCTTGTTCAGGAACAGTCTCCTTTCTAGAGACACCAGAATCTGGCTTGTGATAGCTCTTCTTCAATGGTATTCAATCTGACTTCCCTAAAGTATAGGCTGAAAATATGCACAAATGTCGAATTTTTTTCGGAGCAATTATAAACACATAAGGGACTAATGTCCCAGGTCATATTTCACCTCCAAAAAGTACTATTCTTGACATAATTGCCATTAATCCCAATAATCCATGTTTAACTTTTCAGGGCTTATGGTTAAAAATCATATAATTAAAGAAAATAGAACCAGTTTCTTATCAGTGTACCTATCCTTATACCCAACTACCTTGATCTGGGAATACATGAAAAGGTACTTCCTAAGCATGCTTTATCCCTTTCTGTCCCTCAATCCAATTCATGAATCCTTCCTACTGTATCCCAGAGATCCACCCTCCAGATGGACATATAAGGTGATGGGAATCTCATTAAATGATGTGACTATTCCACTTTGCATGAATTATAATTGCTGGAAATTTCTTATTTTGAATTGAAAATTACTTTCCCATAATGCCAATCAATTGGTCCTAACTCTCGGTTTTAAACTCATGCATAATTGCCCTAATTTCTCTTCCATAGTCAAATGAAGTTTTGTGTATGTATATGTGTATATTTGCATTTTTACATAAAGGCATACAGAATTTCAGTATGCTTCTTAAGACATGGATCTGTCCATTGTGCTGAGGAATAGCCTTTGTATTCGACCTTTTAAAATCATTGAGTTCTTGCTGGCTATTTGTCTCAGGGTCCTTTCTACTTTAATTAATAGATCTTCATGCTTCCAGACAAGGAGGCAAACACAAGGCTGTACCAATAACCAGAATTCTGTGACCTTGATCATGTTATACTTTCTCTTTTCTTCAATTTTTTTATTTGTAAAATTTTGGAGGTATGAGGAGGAATATACTTACACAAATGTTTAACAGTCACAAGGATACAAACTAACATCAATACATAAAAGTTTTATTTCCAAAGTTTTTCACTTATTATTAAAGCGTATAATCTTCAAATAATGATTTCTTCTTCTTATGGTATCTTGCCCCTCATTCCTTGCACCTGGCCTATGGCCCTAAGACATATAAAGAGTTGTCTGATAGAAAAATTCAGAAATTTCATATGTCCACAGTATAATCTGGACAAGTAAACATCAGACTAGATGATATAGGGTGGAGCCAAGATGGTGGAGTAAAGGTAGGAATTCACCCAACTTCTCCCTCAAACCACTACAAATCCCTTTAAATAAAGACTCTAAACAAGTTTTATAGCATCAGAACACCCAAAAAGATGGAGTAGAACATTATTCAGCAGGTCAAATGATATAAAGGATGATTTACAATTTCAAAATTCTATGATTCTATGACTGTTTAGCCTATTATATGAACATGCTTACAACAGGTTTTCTATACAACTACATATATGCTCTTCTTTAGCACCTCTATAGTTCTTCATCTTTGAAACAATGACTTAAATGCAGGAAATGGCATAAAATATATCATAATAACCTAGAGAATTAGGATAGATAGGTGAACAGTTTATTTAGCAAGCAGAGTAAGAGTTTATAAATAAACAGGATGAAATGTCTCATTGGTATCAACAATAATAATCTTTGGAGAAGGGAGGAATTTATGACCAAAGAAAAACTAGAGAACATTAAGAAAGACAAAATGGGCAACTTTGATTACATTAAATCAAAAAGATTTTGCATAAACAAAAGCAACAGATACAAGATTAAAAGGGAAGTACAAAGCTGGGAAAAAAATCTTTACAGCCAGTATTTCTGATAAAAGTCTCATTTCTAAAATTTATAAAGATCTGTGTTAAATTTATAAGAATACAAGTCATTCGCCATTTGATAAATGGTCAAAGGATAATAACAGACAATTTTCAGATGATGAAATTAAAGCCATTTATCATTATATGAAAAATGCTCTAAATCACTATTGATCAGAGAAATGCAATTTTAAAAACTCTGAGGTACCACCTCACACCTCTCAGATTGACAAAGATGACAGGAAAAGATAATGATAAATGTTGGAGGGGATTGAGAAAACTGGGACACTAATACATTGTTGGTGGAGTTGTGAAACATTCCAATTGTTCTGGAGAGCAATCTGGAACTACACCCAAAGAGCTGTGCATACCCTTTGACTCAGTAATGCCATTTCTGGATCTGTATCACAAGAAAATCATAAAGGAGGGAAAAGGACCCACATATGAAAAAATGTTTGTAGTAGCTTTTTTTGTGGTAGCAAAGAATAGGAAAAGGAGGGGATACTCATCAATTGGGGAATAGATAGATAAGCTGTGTCTATGAAGGTGATGGAATATTATTGTTGTATAAAAATGATGAACAAACTGATTATAGAAAGGCCTGGAAAGATTTACATGAACTGATGCTGAGTGAAACAAGCAGAACCAGGAATAATTGTTCACAATAACAGCAAGAAAATGGGATATTCAATTATGAAAGGCTGGTTCTTCTCAGCCATTCAGTGATCAAAGCAATCCCAATACTTTGGACAGAAAATGCCATCTGCATCCAGAAAAAATATCTAAAGAGAATGAATGTAAATCAACACATCACTTCTTTTTTTATGACTCCCATGATGTTTCCTTTTTGCTCTGATTTTTTCTCTCCCGGGATGATTTATAAAGCAATGTGTATTAAAAATAAATAAACTTACTACAATAAAAAATAATAAAAACGACACCAGTCAAGTCCTTCAGGGTTTCAGAGGATTTATGGAAGGATAGATTGGCATGAGGATGCATTGCAATATATATTATATACACATTTAAATTGAAAGTAAAAGTTGAAAGTACAACTCATTCAACTTTCCTTACTCTATTCTGTAATACATCTCTTGGTTTTCAGACAATAAAGATGATGAAAAATATACCCATAGACCTTGGAAGTGAAGAACTTTCTATACTCCCTAACATAAGAGTTATGAAGGTAGAAAAAATAAATTTATTCAGCTCCATGCCAGTCACCAGATAAATATGTTGGCCAGTATTTCAGTCATTCCTCCCACAAAATCATCTCACTTCTCCATTTTTTCTCAATATGTAGCCAAATTGTCTAGGAGACCAAGGACAAGTCAATCACTTTAGTATGTCCTTTAGCAAGCCATCATGTCTTTTCCCAATGTTGTTGTTCTACTTCTTCCTACCCTTGAGAGTCCCAGTCAGCAAGAATAAGTAAAAAGTCAGAAAACAAAAAGCAGAAAAAGGAAATGGAGAAAGGGAGGAAGAAGGATGGGGGAGGGAGCTGAGTGGGGGAGGTACTATCTCTGCCATTTTTTAAATGCTTCACAATCCCAACAATACAATTGTTGAGAGTTATCCTTTGTTATTCCCCTTTGCCCTTTGTTCATCCCAGTGCTATTCAAATCTATATTTCCATGACTTTTTAGCACCTAAAGATAGAAAAAGGTAGAAGGATACTTATAAGCTATGTGGAAGCTATGAAAGGGAAGCTATGAAAGCAAGCATTACCTAATGTTGCTAAAATAGAGGGGGCAGGAAAGAGATTTTGGAAATTGCTGGTAAACTGCAGAGAAATCCAAAATGTCACTCTCTACTGTAACCTTGTTTTTGTTTTCTCTAGATATAGTCTGTGCAATATCTCTACAAAAGACTCGCTTTCTGAACATTGTTCTAATTTTTTATTAAAGGCCAAAATACTATATTCATTTCAGCTCTCCTAATCTTCTCTTTGCATTATATTTATAAACCACTTTTCTTCTCACCTTCTCCTCCCCTTTAGTTACCTTGAATTCTTTTGAAGTGAAGAGTAGATTGATATAACTTGTTTTCTTCTTTGGTCAAAAATATCCCATAATCACATAGCATATGTCTTGACCTCTTTGTGTTTTAGTAACTAGTACTTAAATTTGAGTCTTTTGTAAGATCTTACTGAATTTTTTTTTCAGCATGTTTCTTCATCTTCCTTCTAAGGCAGTGGAGTTTAAAAGCCTTGTATAATGCTAAACACAGGAAATGAAGCATTTCTCTTCAGTTTATATGTCTCAGCAAAATGAAGGCAGTCCACAAGCTACTGATCTTTTTAAGTCCAGCATTTACAACCAATTTCCAAATGTATTAAAATGGTTGTAAGCTTTTTTGAAAAGACTACATTCTCATGTTTTTTCCAGTTTGATCTGATACCATTCATACTCACTCAGCAGCCTTTCTAAGCATTATCAATAATGTACAAACTATAATAGAGCCTGTCTCCATTTTTTATTTATAAACCATTTTCCTCCTTGCATGGAAATAGGGAACTTAGTTTATTTGTTTTGGTTTTTTTTTTCTTTTTTTCTTCCATAGAAGAAATAGTACTCAATAGGGTATGCAGTCATTAGGCAGTCCAGCATATGTAGCACCTCAGGCAGATTAGTCTCAAAGCCATGGGCCATGTACCTTAAGCACCAGGGAAGCAGGACTACAGACTGTGGTTCACTCAGGCAAAATAGGCTTATTTGGGGCCATGTGCTGACAAAAAGAATGCTGACCCCAATATCCTCCATTGCAAAGATCACAATAAATAGTTCATCCCATATTTAATAAAACTCGATTCCGATGAGCCCAATCATGAACTTCCCTTGCTTCTCCCTTTTTTTTTTCTTTCTTTTTCTTAAATTGTGGGGGACAAACCCTGACACTGATTCATAAGGTTTTCTCAGCCACTGTTCATCTGTCCATTGATGCTTTCCAAAGATAATTTTGAAAAGATTGAGTGGAATTATAGCCATTTACCATGTTTTGTCTTGGACAGGTAACAAAATGAAGGAATTGGGAAGAAAAGAGAGAAGTCCCATACCACCCAAGCAGTGGATTGGGCTTATTACTTGAGGCCAGTAGAGATGGCCAACCTACCAGGCTCATTTTGCACCTTAATTATCCGAATAATTGGGCGACCCTCCTCTTCAGGACACCTGGCCCAAATACTCTTGGCTAGATGAACTGATACAGCTCTCCTGGAAGCTTATAAGCAAATTGAGACTAATCTGCTTTTCTTGGCCAAAGCTCCCCTGTCCTGGCAACACCTCTGGATCTTGGGCACTAAGCTAAAAAAACTGTATGCCAGACATTGGCAAGGTGATCAGACAACTCACCATGTGCTGCTTCATTTAGCATTGCTGGCAAAACATTTCCTTAAATGCTCAAACTTCCATCAGGAAGAAGGGCAAACTATCCTCCTGTCCATTTCTGCCACTTTGTCATTACTTATTATAATTACTAATCTTCAGTACCACAGTAGACTATTCCTTTATATGTTTTCCTTCTCTTGTTGGTTATTTTTTTTACAACTTTTTTTTTCTGCTATTCTTTTCAACCAATCAAAAATATGTATTAAGTAGTCATTAGCACTATGCTAGGCATTAGTACCAAAATCCTACATATGACTTTGCTAAGAAGTAATATTTTAATTTTCCTTAAATCTTCCTTAGCAGTAGAATCATCTGATATAAATCCAATAGAGGGATCAAGTATGGTATGGTATGAAGCAAGTGAAGAGTTACAATAATAGCTACCTGAACTAGATGACTACAAAAATCATCCAGTTCAATCTCCATGCATTTTACAGATGAGGACATTTATATTCAGATAGATCAAGCACCTTGCATTGCAGCCAGATTTGTTGCCTAGGTGATATTCTTTCACCTGCCTCTATAACTTTGCCTAGGCTATCCCCCATGCTTAATATGAACTTACCTTTGCTCCTTAGAATTCTTTTAGCTTGCTTCAAGGCTCTGTTCAAAGGATGGAGACCATTGCTGGTGACCCTGGATGGTAGAACTCTCCATTGTGACAATACTTAGTAGTTACATTATATAGATTTTGTATTATACAGGCAGTAGAATGTAAATTCCTTGAGAAGAGAGACTATTTCTTTTTTTTAATCCAAAGTCCAGTATTTGATAGTAGGGATTTCATAAACACTTATTAAATAATTAAGTAGCAACCAAAGCAAAATTGTAGGTCAAGTATTTTTTTTGAGAATTCAAATGTCTTCTTTTTCTTCACATTCTTCTCTCCTTTCACACCAAAGTAGCAAGAAGTAGGCTGGATTTAGAGAACTTGGATAAAACCTCTAGCTCAGCTCCTGACATTGTGTGAGACCTTAAGTGAGAAACACTTCTGCAGGCCACTGGTTTCTTTTGTATAAGTTCAACAATGAAGAAATTGGATAACACAGTATCTAAGGTTCTTTCTAGAAACAAATCTTATTGCTCTCCTCTGGGCCCAAACTCATGGCTTCTCTCTCCTGAAATTGGAGAAAACAATTTAATATGTTATTTTCAAAGAGTATTTACATTTTGAAAGATTATCATAAAAACGAAAGCAATATATAATAAGCAAAGTGTTGTGGATAATTATAGAATTTCCATTAATATGAAATAAAATTGGGGGCTTGTGAGGGACAAGGCCTTACTGGTACTTCTGCAAATTACATAAAACAAGTGACTGCTAACTTTATCTCTGTAGGTACTTTCTTGATAGGAGTGATGATAATAAAATATTCTATAACATCTTATAATCAATGACTACTGATTGCATTGCTAATACTATTTAATTTCTTTTTTAAAGAAATCTCACTAATAGATAAAATGATCATTTAAATTATCTCAAAGATTGAATTTCAAAAAAAAATCATGAACATTTGTTTATTTCATTGATTTTCCACTTTCACTAAAAATAGCCTATCACAGCCAGCATCATGCACACAACATTATAAAGACCTAACTACTCAAGCTTTCCTAGAGACCCTACCACTAGGATAAGAATGTCCCATTCAATTTTCTTTCTCTTTTCCCTCCCAATATATCCAGGTCACTGACTAGTCCTATTCAAAGAAGGCCAGAAATTAACTGAGAAACTCATTCCCTAGGTAATTTGTCAGTCCAGTCCCTGGAATGTATGAGGACTTAGTAGTTGCTGATCAATTGACTGGTTATTTCCTTATGTATCCTGTATTTGCTTTTTTATTTATTTATATTAATTCACTTTATATTTGTCCTGTGTATAACATGTACACACATTATTTTATATATGATAATATATGTAATTATTTATGTTTATGTATTATATGTGTATGCACTCACTGTTTCCCTTATAGAATATTCATTCTTTGATTATTGGAATTGTTTTATTCTTTTTATTTCTATCCCTAGCAGTGGCCATAATACATAAAATATTTTTAATAAATGCTTGTTGATTGATTGCTTGTTTTATCTTTCAAGGAAACTTGAATGATTTTGAAGTATTGGTAGGAGATAGCTAGTCATAAAGGAGCTTTTAATGTGGTGTTTTGTTCTATTAAATCAAATGGGTTTTGATAATAAATAAACAGTAAGCACTACCATTTTCCTAGTTTCCCAATTGGAAAGTACAACCTTTTAAGGCTCTCTCTAATATGCCCATGCTTTCATGTTTATTTCCTACTTTTTTCCAACTGAGCCCTAGGGAGCTCATTGTCTTTCTGCATGCTTTATATTCTTTTCCAGCCTCTATACCACTACTCAGGATGCTGCCCCACTTTTCAGTTTCTTTTTGTGTTATCTGCCCTCAGCAATTCAGTGATCCAAGGCAATTCCTATAAACTTTGGATAGAAAATGCCATCTACAACCAGAGAGAGAACCATGGAGACTGAATGTGGATTGAAGCATACTGTTTTCACCTTTTTTGTATGTGTGTAATTTTTTCTTTCTTTGTTCTCATTTTCCTCTCCCAAAGTGACTCACATGGAAATATGTAAAAAAGAAGTACATGTATAACTTAAAAGCAATAAATAAGTATATTTTTAAAAAGGGTTATTTTTTTATTCATTCCATATGACAAAAAAATGTAATAATCTAACTAATAAGTAGGGAAAAAACCCAACTCTTCTCTTTGGTTTGCTCTTTCATTAAGGAGATAGATTGGAAAAGTAATTTTGTTCATAGATTTGAATGAACCTTAGAGATTCGTCTCCCTCATCTCACAAAGGAGGATCTAAGACTCAGAATGGCAAAGTACCTTTCCCCAGAAGGTAAAAAAATAGCAAAGCCTATGTTTGAACCCAGGTCTTGCTTGCTTAGAGGGACTTAGCCTTAGAGGGAACTGAAACAAGCATGAATATAATGGAGAAAGCCATTTCCCAGGTAATTTCTGTCAGAGTAGCAGTTAGCACAGTGAAAATACTGTGTTATGATCCACACTCAGTCCTCAAAACCCTTTCTCTGGGTACAGATTGCTCTCTCCATCATAAAATCATTGGGATTGGCCTCAAATATTTACTAGCTTTATGATCCTAGGCAAATTATTTAAGCACTGTTGACCTCAGTTTCCTTATCTGTCAAATGGGAATAAAAATGTCACTACCTCACAGGGTTATTACAAAGATTCAATGGCACTTTATTTGGTACTCTATAAATGTTTTTCCCCTTCTTCCTTTTCCTCCTCCCCCCATGTCAGAAAGAGTACTATTTCCACTAAACCATGCTACCTCATGCTGAATTTAGAGTAGCTTTAGTAAAATCATTAAGCTTGAGATAGCTCAATTCATTGAATATTCTTACCCGCAGGAGGCAAAATAGTCTAATGATAAAAGCCCTAGTATGGGAGTGGGGAAACAGTTCTGGTCCAGTTCTGTGACTAACTGCCAACTACACTTTCAAAGTTTCAGTTCCCTTATCTGTAAAATGAGGAAAGTCTAACTCAATTATCTCTAAGGCCCTTTCCAGGTCTAACCTTCTAATTGAGTTATTGTCCAGGGTCTCAATTCAAAACATTTTTTAATATCCAATTTCTATAAGCATCCTCAAAGTTTGAACGTGACTCTCATTCACATTTAAATGTTAATTAAAATGCCAAAAGCAGCTGAAGTCAATTCAGTGAATCTTAAGCAGTTCAGGGGAAGGTCTGTTTTGCTTGACTGTGAGGAGGTGGTGAGAAGGAAAGGGAGGAAGAGCAGTTGTATGTAGGTGTGACTGAAAAGGAAAGCCAAGAGCTCCAAAGTTAGGTTGACACATTGATTTGTTTCTTGCCTTCAAATCTTAGGGCTCTCTGAAAACAGCTCCTAAGAAATGGGGAGAGAACATAGCACCAGCTCCAGGAAAGGTGTGAAGTGATTGTCAGGGGAGAATCACTATAGCATCCTTATTAGCTAGCAACAGTAAAAAAGGAGCTCTGCTAGACTTAACAGCAGGATAGCAGCCTGAATTCCTTTCTATGTTAATGTCCTACTCAGAGCAAAATGGCTTGGGTTAGGGGTGAGGGACTAAGGGGTTCCTTCACTCTACACACTGGCAACTCATATCTCTTTTATAAAAGGAGACAACTTTACTCCTGTCCCTGTACTAAGATCAGAAATTATACAATTAAGCATTCATTTCTTTGAATGAAAGGTTTTTTAAAGAATATCCCTCTTTCAGATGTTCCTGTTAAAATGAGGATAACCCTTTTAACATGATTGCTCATGTATAACTTATATCAGATAGCTTGCTGTCTTGAGGAAGAGGCAGGCAAGAGAGACTTTGAAACTCAAAATCCTATAAAAAAAGTTGAAAATTATCTTTACATGTAATTGTAAATAAGAAAATACTATTTATATAAAAAAGTAAATAAATAAAAGGAGTGATCTTCCTGGAAAAGTAAAACTTAAGCTTAATATCTTAGGAAGGGAATGTCATGGGAAAAGTTCCTGGCAAAATTACTGGGGATTGGAAGGAGGGAAGGTAAACAAGTTTCTTTATATTAAGAAGGAACCAAAAATAAACATAATTTATTCCACAGTTTGGGTGTTTGTTTTTGGTGGTAGTGGTAGTGATGGTGTTGGGCTTTTTATTGGGTGGGGAGGTGGTGATGGTGGTGAATTTTTTGTAGGACTTTTTAGTCTCAATTTCCAATAAGATTCAATTCCATTAAAATATTTATTAAATACCTACTCTTTTTGGAATTATGGATATAGGTGTTGTCATTTTTTCAGTTGTATCCAATTCTTCATGACCCCATTTGGGATTTTTTTGACAAAGATGCTAGAAAAAAAAATATAAAAAACCCACAATCTATTTCCAGGAGAGTTTCTAATCTAGTATGAGATAATATATAAACAAATCAATTATAATACAAATTAGAATGAAAATATTTACAGAAGGGATAACAAAAATAGCATAATAAATAATAATTTAAGGTTTGCAAAAGTATTACACTTATATTTGTTGCATGAAATCAAATTGCCTGATAGATTTGAGAAAGGAGGTTCATATGGACTATTATAAGGTTGTGAAGAGACAAATTCACTATCTTCCTTGAAGGTATACTCCAATAAATGGCATTTCCTATTATTACATTAGGAAAAGGAAAAAAAATATAAATCTAGTCAACCATAAAAGCCCCAGAAAGGAACATGGGAAAGCTTTCAAGATCAAAAGATTACATGTACCTGACAGTTTCAAAAATAAACATGGAGCCATTGAAACTCCAGAGAAGGATCAATACTGTTTATTGTAAGCAATGTGAAGTTGGACAACATGATCTCTTTGATCACATGCTAGAATCTAGCCAAGTGTTAGTGTGTAAACATATTTCTCCTCCACTACACAAATGGGTTTAGTGGAGGGATTTTATTCCATTGAAATGTCCACTTCTTTAATCTTCAATTCATGCTGTGAAATGGATAATTTCCAGTAAATGTAAGAGATAATACTCTCTCTATATGACATACTGTTAATGAGACTTGTGATATTTCAAAATTATCACTAGAATATCAGGAATGCTTAATAGAACTTCCAGGAATCTCTCCAAGGCAGTATATGTCTATTTTAAGAAGGAAAATATAAGTCTACCTTCTGTGAAAAATCTCAGTCATCTAGCAGTAACTTCTTTTAATGAAATGCTTGTCATGACAAGTTTGGTGTGAATGAATCGTGACTCTGATTAGTTGGAGGACAAGACTATTCTATTGTGTCAATCCTAGTGAGTTCCCATATTTCCCTCTCCTTTGGTTTTTCTAATATGAATGGATCACATGAAATAACATGTAAAGTGCTTTACAAACTTTAAAGCTATATACATATATATGTATATGTATTCTATCTCTTATCAGTCACACTGCTTTGTGATTTTCCCCAGTTCCCCTTATAACTAAAAGCTAAAAGTAGCACCAAGTTAATAGATATCAGGAAAATAGTTTGGGATTTCATGATAAAAAAAAAATCACTAATCAAATGATACCCTTCAGTTTAGAGAATCTACTCCTAAGCAAGGTCAAACAAAAAAGGATTCTATATATAACAAAATATTCATAACAACACTTTGTGTGGTAGAAAAAAAATGGTATTTCTCCTTCAACTGGGAAATGGGTGAATAAATTGTAGTGATAAAATAATAGAATATTATTTTCTGTTAAAATAGAAAAAAAAGAAGAAATTGTAAGACCTATATGAATTGATACAGCATGAAGTAAGAACCAAGAAAACAATGTGCATAACAATCCTAATATTGTAAATAAAAGACATTTTTAAAAGTCGTATCATTTATCTGTAATAACCAATGTTGAAATCACAAAAGAGAAGAAGAAATGCATCTTGGTTCATAAAAAGATGGATTAGTGCAGAATATTTTATAAGCTATCAGGAGTTTCCTTATCTTCCATATGTGTGTGTGTGTGTGTGTGTGTGTGTGTGTGTATTTCTTTATTTATATATAAACAGAAGCCAAAGCATACTGGACATTACTGTGATATAAAAACAAGTCATCAATAATACTGTCATTGTTTTTAAGTAATTTTTAGTGCATTATGTACTTTAAAGTATTATATAAATGCATTATTTTTGAAAATGACCTACATTTTCAGATGCATGGAATTCTCAGTCTTTTAAAGTTAACTTGTGTGATAGCATATTGCTGGAAGTATTCAAGCACAGACTGAAGTCTCACCTCAGGAGTGCTGAAGGGATTCCTGAATAGGACAGAAAATTAATCATTCATCCAAATTTCAACAAGCATTTATTGCATGCTTATTACTTGCCAGGCACTGTTCTAAGTGTTAGGGATACAAAAATAAAATGGAAATAATCCGGTGGGAAAAAAACTTAGTACATTCTACTAGTGGTCATGTATAAGCAAATAATTTATATAATATATATATATTGAGTATAGTTAAATATTTAATATAAATGCTAAGTATCCATATGTTT
Source organism: Sminthopsis crassicaudata (assembly GCF_048593235.1). Classification (NCBI taxonomy): domain Eukaryota; kingdom Metazoa; phylum Chordata; class Mammalia; order Dasyuromorphia; family Dasyuridae; genus Sminthopsis; species Sminthopsis crassicaudata. The sequence goes on along the minus strand of NC_133617.1, from coordinate 684,717,666 downwards.
ACATACACATGGGTATATGTGGATATACATGTGTATGTATATTTCTATATGTGTGTATATTTATAGATAACTAAGTCCTTTGAAATATCTTAAATATGTATGTTGTCCAGTCATTTTTCAGTCCTGCCTGACTAACTCTTCTTGGCCCCATGTGGGATTTTCTTGGCAAAGATATGGAAGTGATTTACTTTTTCCTCCTCCAGCTCATTTTACAAGTGAGGAAATTGAGGCAACTTTCTAAGACTAACTTGCAGAAGAATTGCTACCATGGACAAATAAAATTACAAATTTACAAAAAAAAAGATGTTTTGAAATCCTTAACATCTTTAATATATATTACCTAATCTCCACTCATAGCTATCACCCTAGATTAAGCCCATATCAATTATCTTGGATTACTAAAATACCTTTCTACTTGATCTCCTTGCCCATTTCAATGAATTCTACAGTTGGCTATCAGAGAGTTGCCTAAAGAATAGGACTGAGCACATTGCATTCCCCATCCATTCCCCTTTCAACAACCTCCAGTATCTCCTGATTACCTTGAAAAACAAATAGAAATTCCTCTGTTCAGTATCTAACACTTTCAACACCCTGAGTTTCTCCAACTTTTTCTATCTCATAACTTACTGTCTTCAGTGCACTTTGCAATGACATTGCAGTCATATTGACTTATCTGTTATTCTTCCCATACAAAGCTTAGTCTTTCATTTCTGGTTTTATTCTGGCTATTCTCCATACCTCATACAATTAAGGTGCTTAATAAGTGCTTGTTGGTTGATCAATTATACATGCCAAAGCAATTTCAGGGATATGGTAAATGATAACAATTGGGAGAGTAAAGAAAGACTTCTCCTAGGAGATGACATTTGTGAAAAACCTTAATTAAGGAAATAAGGATTCCAGGAGACAAAATTTGACAGAGCCAAGGCAAATGAAATTAGGAGATGAGATGTTCACAAAAAATGGCAAGTAGACTAGTATGGGCTGGAATGTGGATCATATGAGAGCAGTAATGTCAATCAATATTGAAAGAAAGATTGCCATCAAATAGTAAAACACTGGCAAACTGAGTAATTTATATTTTATCTCAGTGGCAATAGGGAGCCATTGACACTTCTTCAACATTAGAATTATATTAGTTTACATATATCTAAAGTACCTTTTAACTATAAGATTCCATGAAATAGAAATAAACCAGTAACTGCTCTTCAGATCACTTCTTAGTTGTTAGCTCTCCTAACATTGTCTTCTACTCATTTATTAAGACACAAATTTGTTCTCCTCAGTAAAATGCAAAATTCTTCAGATCAGAAGCTATTTCATTTTAGTTCCTATATTTCCATAACCAGTGCTTTGTCCATAATACTGTAAGTGGTTAATATATATTTATTGAATTCCATTACTGCAGAATATCCTACAATTTATTTTCCAAATTTATGATACTTCTTATTTTATTTAAAAATATTAGTTTAAGTCTGTATAACTCTCACTGGCATAGTAAATTTTGGTTCCCTTAATCTCTACTTGGGTATATTATTAGAAATGGGGTAAAATGATACTGGTCCATAACAGCCCTCAATTACGTATAAAATGACTAAACCCCTATAGCCTTTGGAAATGAAATAGAGGGACTATTGTGTGTGTGTGTGTGTTTTTCTTTTTCTAATTCTCAGGAACAATAGATTTTCATACAAACAAACAAAAAACCAAACTATGCAAATAAATATAATCAAATTGTTCTTAATTCACTTCTATAAACATATATTGCAATAAAGTCTCACAACTAATCAGCCTCATTTTAGGTTCTAAAAGTGATAAAAATCCATTACCAGTGTTCAGCCCCGCTGGGTCTCTGTGTGATATCTCTAGTCACTCAGCAGTTTCCGAAAAGCTTCAGCAGTTTGAATGTCAAAGATTCCATATATCCCCAATGCCAGGGTCACTTTGAGAGCTAACTATAGATCCAGTCAAGTTCACAACACAGGAGTTTGATTACTTTTCTCCAAGAGTCACTAACCAGAAGTTTTAACATTTATTAAGTAGTTATCATTTGGAAGCATTGGATTTACACACAGAGAAATAAGGCAGCCCCTCATTCACATTCTAATGGGGTAGACAACAGCTGGAACGATCCCCTAGACCTTAGGGTACAGCAAGTAATGCTTCTTCTTTAATTTCCACTGACAATTTCTGCTACTGAACTATCTGAAAGTTCCAAGGATTTGGGTGTCAAGAACTTCACTTTCCAGATTTTCAGTAGTTGTGGCTGTAGCACCTGAGTGAGTACTTGCCAGGCTGAATCTCCACAGCTGATTGCTTCTGAGGATGATGGCTGAGGGCACTGGGCTGGAAGCAGTGCTATTCCCAAGACTCAAGTTGGTCAGCATTTACTAATAGTGATAGTCAGAAATGTGGGCTCCTATGACCTTCCTAAGGGAAAAAAAAGCATTAGGACCAGATCGATTTACAAGTGAGTTCTACCAAACATTTAAAGATAAACTAATTGCAAATATTACAAATTATTTGAAATAAAAGGCAAAACAATCCAATCTAACTTTGTTTATAAAAACAAATATGGTGCTGATAAACCAGGGAGACCAAAAAAAAAGAAAATTATAGACCAAATTTTTTAATGAATATGGCTACAAATATCCTAAATGAAATACTAAGTAGGAGAATACAAAAATATAGCAAAAATTATGCATTGTGACTAAGTAGAATTTTATGCCATGAATGTAGGGATGGTTTAGTAGTAAGAAAACTATTAACATAATTGATTATATCAACAACAAAAGTTGTTAACAGATGCAAAAAAAAGGTTTTGAAAAAAAAATCAACACTCATTCTAATTAAAAATACTTAAGAGTATAAATATAAAGAGATTTATTCTTAAAATCTTAAGAAGGATCTACTAAAAACAGTCAGCAAGCATTTGTAACAGGGATAAGCTAGAAGCCTTCCCAATAACATCAGGAATGAAACAAAAATACTCACTATCAACAATATTATTTTTTCACTTAATAGCATTTTATTTTTTCCAATTATGTCATTTTCAACATTCATTTTTGTAAGATTTTAAGTTCCAAATTTTCATTCACTCCCCCCCAAGACAGCAAGTAATCTGATTTAAAACACAATCCTATATTAGTCATGTTGTATCACCAATATTATTAGAAATGCTAGCAATAACAATAAGAGAAGGAAAAAAAATCAAAGTAATCAGAATGGGCAGTGAGATAACAAAATTATCTCTTCTTGCAAACAAGATGATATATTTGGAAAATTGAAGAGTTTGAACCAAAGAATTTGAACCAAAAAGCCATTGAAACAATTCACAATTTTAGCAAAATAGCTGAATATTAAATAAACCCACATAAGTCATCGGCATTTATAATATAAAATAAACCTAGAGACAACATAAATATAATTATAAAATATATTTTTATACAAATAAAATTAGATTTAAATAACTGGAGAAATATTAGTTGCCTATGGGAGGGCAGAGCCAATAAAGTAAAAATTATAAGTCTGCCTAATCTACTTATTTAAAGCTATCCCAATTAAGTCTCCAAAAAAATTGGGTTTTTTCAGCTAGAAAAAATACCAAAATTCATTTTAAAAAACAAAAGGTCAAGAATATCCAATGAAGTCATGAAAAAAAATGTGTATGTATATATGTGTGTATATATATGTATATGTATATTGTATATGTATATATATATATATATATGTATATTGCGTGGTTGTATGTGTGTGTGTGTGTGTGTGCATTAAATGGTGGCCTTCCTCTAATGTGAAAGTAGGGAGGGAACAAAGAAAACAGTTTGAAACTTAAAATAGGACAAAAAAAATTAATTTTTAAAATAGGAATGATTTCTTGTTCCAGTGATGGCTTTGGTGTATGGGCTAATGGGTTGGTCTCCAGTGATCCTCAAACTTTTTAAATAGGGGGCCAATTCACTGTCCCTCAGACTGTTGGAGGGCCGGACTATAATAAAAACAAAAGCTCACACTCTGTCTCCGCCCCTCAAACCATTTGCCATAACCCGGGGGGCCACATGAACATCCTCAGCAGCCACATTTGGCCCGCGACCATAGTTTGAGAACCCCTGGAGGATAATTTGGGGAGGAATATTAATATTCCCAAGGTTCTTCAGGTCCTGGGATGTCTCCACCAGCATTTAAAGGGGGATTGTAGTAAAGGTGGGTGTCAGTGGTTTGATTTACCTGGCACATGTTGCCTCCTGGCTCTTCTTTAGGGGAACCCGGTACTTGTAAGTTGATTTATTTTTCTGTGGAGAGCATGGTACTTGAACAGTACTAATGTGACAAGAATGGGGGATAGTAATACTAAAGGAATGAATGGAGCTGGGATCTGGAAAATAACATCAAGTTTAAATATCCAATAAGCAATTGATAATTTGGATCTGGAAGATTCAGGAAGTTGAACCTCAGGGAGATTGAGTGATTTGACCCCAAACACAGAGCCAGTAAACCCTAGATATGTGATTTGAACACTTTTGACTACAATTCTAGGACTCTCTTCACTAAAATATACTACCTCTGCCTCTATACTTGTCCAGTATGTGGACTTCTTTGCTCAATGAAAAGTATATTAGATCTGGAGTCAGAAAAACCTAATGTCAAATATGCTTATTAGCTGTGTAATCTTTGACAAGTCATTTAACCTAAATCTGCCTCATTTTACTCAACTGCCAATTAGGGATAATTATAGCACCTACCACTCATTATATTATGAAATATTTGTAAAATATTTTAGCACAATGACTGGCTCACAATGGGCACTTAACGAATGCTGCTTCCTTTCCCTTCTCTACATGTCTGTTTCTTGGTATCTCAAATAAAAGTTGAGATCAAGTGATTTCCGTGTATATAGCCTAAAAATCTACTACTCTCAGATTGACACTGATATTGAACTACATGATACTTAAGATCACTTCTAGATCTAAGTCTCAATGATTCAATGAATTTTACTTGGTTACTCTCCTTTCCCACAATCAGATACAAATTAACCAAATTAGATTGCTTTGGCATGTGGTAGGGGGAAAATTCTGAGACAGAGATTCAGTAGTTAAGGTACCCAAGATCTCCCAACCTCTTCCACTCCAAGACTACCTTCGAGGATGGACACGTCTATCTCAGAATTCCTGTTTTAATATCTATACTTGAAAAGGAAACAAAGCAGAAAAAGCAACCCCAAACTCATCTAATAAGAATATATGCTTTACTTGATAAAAACTGGTAGCTACCATACTACAGGGGTTAGGGAATAGGTGCCATAGCTCTTCCACCTTCTCACAGGAAGTTTTCCAAGGAAGATCTACCTGACAAGAAAATAAAGAAAGACAAAGAACAGACAGCCTTTTTTGGCATTCTACTGAGCAGACCATTCATTTTAGCAATACAATCTGACAGTTTTGATGAAGCATCTCCCCTGCTTCAGCTATCATGAGGTGAAAAAACAAGGGATACCCAGAGTTTGCTGCATCACTCCAAAGAAATGAGTATTTCAGAAATGATCAACATTTCTTTAGAGGTGGCCAAGATAACTCAGCACATACTGCATGGGTTGATCCCAGGAGGTCCATTCAAAGTTATATTGCCTGGGATGCAACTTCTTTATTATGGTGGGAAAGTGGGCTTATTGGAAGTGTTAGGTTGCAGCTAAAAACATCAATTTAGCCTTAATTAAATTACCTTTGGTTTCTTCTTTACCTTGTTGCCCATAAAACCAAGGCAAGTGACACAAAGGGTCCTCTGTATAAGGAGCATAAAGGATGCCATCAATTGATAGGAAAAGGGGAAATGCTGTCCTATAGATAGGAACCATTGACCCTGAGATAGAAGGATGAAACTTCTACAGAGGTGGCTTTAAAAATATAAAGAACAGTAAGATAGAGTGAGGCAAAAGTTCACTTCAGTCTGCCATCTGGTAGCTCACTGTTTTAACTAATTATTCTTGCTAACTAGGTACTAAAATGCTCTTGTTTCTATGCTATTATAATATTCCAAATGCTGTGTTTGGTATCCTCTAAATTTAACACACAGGGACAAAGTTCCAATTAGCCTGCCCTAGTTGTGGCTCTGTGCGAAGTCTAAAAACCTTTCTTAAATATAGACCCTATATTTTCTTGTACCACTTCATTCCTGCATTAGTATTTATGTGCTAATCCATTTTAAAAAGGAATCTTGGCTGTTCAGCCTCCAATGATGATTGGCAAGTGACAACCAAAATAACCTGACAGAATAATCCCTTGCAACAACAAAACACTTGTCTTCCAAGGTAAATCTCCAAAATCTCTTGAAAAATTATTCTTTTCATTATCCTGAAGGCTGAATGAAGGCAGACATCAAAGTAGACAAAAGCCAAAGGAAAATAAAGGTCTGCAGGTCAACTCCATTCATCCTCTATAGAATTAGTCTGACTCATGGGCTCTGGAAAAGGAAACTGTTCTGTCTTCATATTCTATCCCAGGTGCCCAGTTTTATTTGTATGTCTAACCTATGAAGGCTCATAGATCATTATCAAGAAATAATCTTTCCAGTTGTTAGCCGTGATCGTGTGAGTCATAATAAGATGTAGTGTTTCTCTTTATACAGATGATATCAGTATGATCAGTATGCATTTACATCTATCTGGTTAAGAAAACTCACCCAAAAGTATTGAGCAACTTCTTCTCCTCAATCACATTATAACATGAACAAAACTAGGAATGGGGTAATAAAAGGGTTCCTTGGTCCCAGTTCAATGAAAGGCTATCACTCTCCAGATTTAGCAGATGGCAAACCAAGCAGTTTTATGTGATGATCTAATTAGTTTTCAGCACCTAATTATCACCTCGCAATGGAATCTAGAATAAAGCCTTAAAATGAATAATGTTTAAAGGATTGGTCCAATAGGGGTTTATTTTAAATGCTGCAATGGGTATCACTTAAGTTCACTTTTTTTTTTTTAATCAGAAATGGACTTAATCCAGAAGTCCCCAGGAAAAGTTCAGGTACATCAAAGAAATCTCTTGATTAAGTAATGTGTTTGCATATGTTGTGTGCAATGAGTTAGGGTCAGCTGTTCAGCCTGGTATAACATAAGTTGGGAAATTTAATTTCTAAAGCAAGAACAATTTTCAAGATATCTGGGCATTGAAAAACTCTTTTCATAGAAGCATAATTGCTTTTGAAGATAAATATATTTCCTAAAGCAGACTCTCTCAAAATGTGTTGCCTTAAGGAAGGTTTTAAGATGACAAATTTCCAGGCCAGCTGATATCCAAAGTCTTGATTAGCCAAGATTCATTTAGGGCTCATTTTTGGCATATAGCCATACTCAGGGTGATTCCATTATGAGAATATTTGTTCACAATGCTCTGTGCTGTGCCTGTCTTCAGTGAGAAAAGACCCTTCCTAAGATGTTAGATTTAATCACAGAGTTGAGGAAGGATTTGGTTGAAATGATATCTCAAGAGACTTCCAAAAGGCATATGATTCTTCACGTTCAACTTCAAGAATGATTGAGACAGATTCCTGATGTAATGTAGAATTTTTTAAATTGTAACCCTTGTGTCAAAGAATCCTGATATATATATATATGTATGTATATATGTATATATGTATGAAGGTCCCCCTTTAGGGCACTGAAACAATGTCTTCACCCAGATTATCTGGAATATTGAGGTCTAACATTTTATTCCTTCTGTGTAGTCACCAGCTTCCTGTACACAAAATCTGAAAAGGTCTACTGAAAAGTAGACACCATGTTAAAGACAGGATTCTTGACCCAGAATCCATGAACTTAACTAATTAGTTAAGATAAACTATTTTAATACATATAATTTATTTCACACTTTATTGTTATTTTAAGTGGCATAAATTTTTGATCTGAAGATTACGTTATGTACAATATAAGTCATATAATGAACTGTATGTTTCAGAATTCCTGGTATCGATTTCATCTGAAAATTTCCTAAAGAGGAAAGTTGGTGAATTTAAATCAACCTTTTCATCTTAGTTTTACCAAATGCAATTAACATCAGAAATAGGAAAGAAACAGGTCCCTTTGTTTCCCTTTCAGTGGTCTCATCAGTATCCATAAGTTCAAATAGCATTTCTATGTAGATAACTCCCAAATCCATGTATTTAGCTCTCATATCTCTCTATAAGCTCCCATGTCACATTCCAAACTGTCTGAATATTTCCTGCTTAGAGGTCTCAAATTGACCCTTCTTGACCACTATTCCCCCTATGGATATCTGATTGTCCCCATTAGAATAAGGTTAGTCTTGTGTGGGCAGGATCTTGCTTTGCTTTTGTATTTATGTATCACTGTGCTTAGCAAAGTTGTTGGCACACAATAAATACATTTTATTCATATTATGCATTTATTCATTTCATTCCATTGCCATTTGTTCATTTCAAATTCAACAGGGCCCAAAACACAATTCATTATTTTTTTCTCTGAAATCCACCCATGTTTCAAATTTCCCTATTTTTATCTAAAACACCAACTTTCTGCCAAACCTCTAGATTCAAACCCTCATGTTACCCTCAAAACCTTCATATCCAATTAGTGGCCAATCTTGAAATTTCTACCTTCCCTATCTTTCTCACATTTGACCTCTTCTCTCCTCTCAGACAGCCACTGACTAAGTTAAAGGACTCTCAGAGCTCCAGATCTATAATCCAGGTAATATACTGTAATGGAAAAAGAATTAACTCTCAAAACAGGATCTGGGATTGAATCCCATCTTTTATGCTTATTGCCAACATGACTTTCACTTCTCTTTTCTAGGTGACCCCAATTTCTTCATCTGGAAAATAATGAGTATATGGCCCATAGGTATTTTCCAGTTCAAGAGTCATGGAGCTATATGACTTTTATCAATGACTTAGATAATGACATAAATGACATACCTATAATAATTATGAAGAGAAAAAGGGAACAAACATGTATTACATATATATATATATATATATATATATATATATATATATATATATATATATATATATACTATGTATCATGCACTATGCTAAACACTTTATCTAATTTGATCCTTACAACTACCCTATGAAGCAGATGCTATTCTTATTCCCATTTTACAGATGAGGAAACTGAAGCGGGCAGAAGTTCAATGACTTATCCAGAATCATTCAGCTAGTAAGTGTCTGAAGCTAGCTTTGAATCCAGATCTTGCTGACTCCAAGCCCAGCACTCTTTTCACCAAGGTGTCTCAATAAAGATATGAGAGTCACACAGTGCTCCTTAGTCAAACAACACCTGGAGTACTGTATCATTAAGTACTTTTTCAGGTACCACATTTTAGGGAGGACATGAATAAACAAGAACTCATCTATGCCAGCAGAGGGCCTTAAGATTATATCATAGGATAATTAGTTGAAGGAAATGGTGATGTTAGTCTAAAGATGATGGCCCTGGATGTCATTAGTTATTTGAAGGAGTGTCATGTAGAAAAACTTTGTTTTGCCTGAACAGAGTAAAACTATGAGCAGTGAATAGATGCTTAAAGTGGATTTAAACTTGAAGAACAAATATCCAAACAACTAGTGCTGCCCGGAAGTAGAGTGGTTTATCTCAGGAGGTAGTGTATTCACCCTCATTTGAAGTCATCAAACAAGTGTTTAATTATTCATTGGATAAATCATATAAAGGATTTCTTAATCAGAAATAGGCTAAACTAGATAGTCTTTAAGGTTGCTCCAGCTACGTGATTCCATAATGCCTTAGATGGGAAAAGGATTTTTTAAAAGAAGAGTAGGAAAATAATGAAGTCACATGTGTGTGTGTATGTATGTGTGTATATATGATGAGAGAGATATGAGAAAGGATCTACAAGAGGAGAAAAGGAAAGAAAATGGGGATATAGAAGGCATAGTCTGCTTTTTCACAGTTTTCCAAAATGCTGATTGCAGGGCAGGACTGAAGAGAGAATTAAGGGCTAAAGTAAAGGTAGGAACTAAAACAAAAACAAAATGAAGAAGCAAAATTATACAACAAATAATGTATACTGATGATAGCAGGAAAGTCGGAATTAAGAGATCAAGTCCCAACTTAATCTCCTATTAGTTGTGTGCCCCAGACAAGCCACTTCATGTAGTCCTAAATTTTCTCATCTATAAAACTGGGAACTTGAGAGGAACCTGGCAAGCTGGTACAGCTCTGCTCACACTCAGCTGAATCAAGTGGGAGATCATCATAGTAGTTTAATAGACTTGCACACTAACACTAAAAGTTGATTTTTCTCTAGTGTTCTGGTAATTTCATAATCCCAATAGCAAGTTGTTTCCTGATATGTATAGGAGTCCAACCTAACACTTCCTAGATAATTTCTGTTTCTTTTTTCTTTGGAACTTCATCATTATTGACAGCAACTTTTTGGGGGGGTTGTCTTTTTGAAAAAGGCCATTTTTTTTGTTTTTTGGATTTTCAGTCTTTTGAAGTCCAACATGTTTAAATCTTTCTTCCAGTGTCTGCAATAGGAAGTATATATTATCTCTTTCCAGAATATTCCAGTTGATAGCATATGGATTATTTAACAATGTCTTTACAATAAATGATTTTGCTTTTCATATAGATCCCTTCCCTCATGCTGCAGCCATCTTGAATGTTCTTTGACATCAAAACTACTAATGAATATTAACACTAATTGGGAGCTCTTATTTAAAATAAATGTTTTATGCAAAAACAAAAAAAAGACAAATAGGGTCGTGGAAAGTTGGACACCACTGAATAATAACGAAGTTTCCTTCTAGATCTAAATGTCTGTACACCTGTGACTTAACTGAAAGAATGAATTCTCTTAGCCTTTCTAACCTCCACCTCATCAAAGAAGGTTCTTCATACTTTGACTTCCCCAATATTCTCCATTTCTTTTCTTGTTGAACAAAATAAGAATAAACATTGCTGGGAAAACTGGAAAATAGTATGGCAGAAATTAGGCATTGCCCATCACTTAACACCCTAAACCAAGTTAAAGCATAAATGGGTTCATGATTTAGACATAAAGGGTGATACTATAAGCAAATTAGGAGAGCTAGTAATAGTCTTTGTCTCAGATCTGGAGAAGGAAGGAAATTATGATTAAAGAAGAACCAGAGAACTTTCTAAAATACAAAATGGATGTTTTTCTATTTTATTAAATTAAAAAAAGTTTTTATACAAACAAAACCAATGCAGACAAGATTAGAAGGGAAGCAGAAAACTGGGGGAAATTTTTTTATATACAAGAGTTTTGATAAAAACCTCATTTCTAAAATATATAGAAAATTGATTCAAATTTTTAAGAATACAAGCTATTCTCTAATTGATAAATGGTAAAATGATATAAAAAGACAATTTTCAAATGAAGAAATTAAAACAATTTCTAGTCATATGGAAAAATGTTCCAAATCACTATTGATTAGAGAAATGCAAATTAAGACAAGTCTGAGGTAAAACTCAGATTAGCTAAAATGACAGCAGAAGATAATGATAAATGTTGGGGGAGTTGTGAAGTCATCCAACTATTTTGGAAAGTAATATGGAATTATGCCCAAAGAGTTATCAAACTGTGCATACTCTTTGATCCAGCAGTGTTTCTACTGGCTCTGTATTCCAAAAAGATCACAAAAAAGGGAAAAGGACCCACATGTGCAAAAATGTTTGTAGCAACCCTTTTTGTAGTTTTGGAGAATGGCTGAATAAATTATGGTATATGTTATGGAATATTATTATGGAACTTACATGAACTGATGCTAAGTGGAGTAGAACCAGATCATTGTGAAGGGGGAGAGAAACTGTTCCCTTTCCTGAAATTGTGTTCCCTTTAAGATTATCATTCTGAAATTGTGTTCCCCTTTGATTTGTGATCCCTTTTGGAGTCTCCCCCAGATAAGTTATCTTTCAGGGATGCCAGATCCTTTAATTCAATTAGAAATGTTGGTCAAAAATACCCCTTTGAAGTGTTGTTAATTCCAATTGGAGATCTGGGATGGATACTTATAAGCATCTAGGCCAGGAAACTTTGGCTTCCTTTTCAACCTGAAGCCTTAAGACTCCTTTTAAAGGGCAGTTCTAAACTCACTCTTTGCAGAAGGTCAAAGCAGCTTGCTAGGACCCTGCCTGCTGAGAAGACATTCTCTTCTCAGGGTCAGCCTCTATTTCCCTAATAAGACTTTGCTACTAAGGAAGTTAGTCTCTAAACAAAACTGGCTTCCTATCCAGCAATAAACTTTCATTTTTGCCAATTAATAATTCGGTTCATGAATTCTTTCATGAAGAACCTGTATGCTGACCATAAGGGGATTTTAACAACTCTCTGACTGCCACTAACATCCTCAATTTTACATAACAACAACAAGATTATGTGATGATCAACTGTAATGGACTTGGCTCTTTTCAACAATAAGGTGATTCAGGCTAATTCCAATAGATTTGTAATAGAGGAGCCATCTGCATCCAGAAAGAGTATTGTGGGGACTGAATGTGTATAAAAGCATATTTTCACCTTTTTGTTGTTATTTATTTGGTTTTCCCTTCCTTTTTATCCCTTTTTAATCTGATTTTTCTTGTGCAGCAAGGTAAGTATAGAAACATATATAGAAGAATTGCACAAGTTTAACCTACAATGGATTGCTTGCTGTCTATGGGGAGAAGGAAGGGAGGGAGAAAAATTTGGAGCATGAGTTTTTGCAAGAATGAACATTGAAAACTATCTTTGTAAGTATTTGGGAAATAAAAAGCTATTATTTAAAAACAATAAGCAAGTCACACAATTATGTTCCTGTGTTTCTTCATTGAGACAAAAGTTCTTCAGATTAAATCTAATACTCTAAAGTCTTTTGCTTTATGCTTTTACCTGTTGCTTTCCTTTGTTTTTCTTTCTTTCTTTTTCTTTTTCTTTCTTTCTTTTTTTGGTTTGAGAGAACTCAGTTCAATTCCCTCCTATCTGCTATTTGCTTTACATCTATGGACAATGACTCCCTTGGCAGCTGAGGATGCCTCTAGCAATAACTTGAAACTTTTACAAACTGCTTTGTTTCACAGGCTTTACAGTTATAAAGAAAAAATCCTGCTTTTAAGAGAAAATATTTCTAAACAGTTTTTTAAAAGGCAAAATGTCCTTTTCAGTGCAAAATATTTCAAAACATTTTGTACCAAAACTTAACAAGATTTTAAAATAGAGATTTAACTACTTTCACTTTTAACTTTTCACATCTATAGTAAATACTTTCTGTTCTAGTGAAGAAGTCTACCTCCTAGAATCCCTAACTTCCTTCAAAGCACGACTAAGGAACTACCTCCAAGATAAGCCTACCCTTGATCTGCCCCCTTTTAGTTGCTACCATTTTCCTTTAATTTTTAAAATTTATTTTTCCAATTAGTAATCATGTAGTTCATCTATGTCCCACACCCAAGGGGGTAAAAATCCTTATAATAAATGTATGGTCAAGCAAAACAAATTTCTATGTTGTCCATAAAATATATTCCTTATTCTTCACCTCTATTACTCCTCTTTCAGAATGTGGATAGCATTTTCCCATTATTTGTTCTCATGGAATCACACCTGAACCTGATGTGGGTTAAGATCCCTTTCTAATTTCCAGCCCCCATGAATCCCAATGGGAGATATCTGCGTTTTCCCAGCCCCCACTCTAATGATCTGCTCAGGTTTCCCCAACCCCCACCACCAGCACAAACAGTTCTTAATCTAAAATCCCATTGAATTCTGTTCAAATTCTAGCCCTGGCTGAAACCAGCCAGGAGTCAATATGGGACTCCACCCACAGACCCCTTTCAAGATTACCAAAAGCCCCCACTATAAAAAAGAGGGAAACTGGAGCCCACTCTTTGCAGGAGCCCCAAACATGGCATCCTTACTTTGGCCATGTCAAGAGTTCCTGTCTACCCAGCGCCAGCCCTGGCCCTGGCATCTTTCTACCTTTAATCTTATTTCCAAACCCCATAATAAACCTTTTTTTATTAATCTAAGTTTTGGGGTCTGTAAATTCCTTTACAGAGAACTCCTGTGCCACTACTAGACCCCATTTAACTCTGTATCCTTGTCCTGAATCCAAAGGGGTTGCAGGAGAGCTCTATTTGATTCCTTGTACCCCGAACCTGCCACTAGACCTCAATTAAACCTAATTTCATCTAGGTACTACGCCTTACCTAACTCTCATCAAACCTATTATTGGATATAGCTTTTAAGCCTTTCCAAATTATTAGTCTTTACTATGTGGTTATTGTACAAATCCTACTCATTGTCCTGTTCATGTCACTCAGGACTAGTTTTTTCCCCTTTTGCTCTGAAAATAATCCTTTCTTCTTTTCATATAGCACAGTTCCATTACATTCAAAATTTGTTCAGTCATTTCCCAATTGTTGGGCACCCCCACTTAGTTTCCATATTTTACCACTACAAAAGCTCTTCTATAGATATTTTTGTATCTGAATTATTTTCCTCCTTCTTTGTTCTCTTTGGGATATGTCCAATAGTGATATCACTGGATCAAAGGATTTATCTAGTTTCATGACATTTGGGCATTATTTTCCCTTTCAAAAAAAAAAAACTTTTGCATTATTTTGCACTTGCCAAACACTATAATGTGGATTTCCCCTGTCAGGAAGAACCCAGAAGGCTATTATCATATATAACCAATTCCCAGACTATTCTGTTTGTATAGAGTGATTATGGGGATAGAAATCTTTATCAACCTCCATTTTCTATCCCCCAACCTCTATGCATCTTTTAACAACCTAAGAGATATTGATTAGCATATCTTTAGGTCCATCTTGGTCCTTGATCCCTCCGAGTTCTTACCTTTATTTCCCTGGTTTCCCATTTCCCCTATAAAAGATCTGCTACTGATGAAGATCTTTGCTACATTCTTTTCAGGACTAAGTCCAGGAGGAGTTACTCTCTCTCCCTCTCCTCATAGGGCATTCCCTTTAATAGTGTCTTTCTCTTACTATAGCTAACTCTGGTTAGTCAGCTAAACTCTATATATCTAACCTACCAAAACCAATAGCTTCCTCTCACCTTAAAAATATTTCCTTTTTCCTGGTTAATTATGAGTTCCCCTGAGGAACTTGTTTCCTTGCTAAATGTGATGTCCCAACTCTATTTCATATTTGCCACTCCTGGTGTCTATTTTACCCTTCCTATCCCCTGATTTACTTCCCTCAATTAACCCTTCCTGGGTGGAGGGAGAAGGAGGAGGGGGAGAGGCAGAGACACAAATAGAACCACCTATTAAGCAGCCTATGACAAGATTACAAAAGGCATTAGTTTATGCAAAAAATGAAGGACAGGATGCATCTGATTTTTATAAATGCATACCCTGTGATTGAAGAGCTTGACTTTTCAGGTCAAAAAAAGAGAAGATGCACTTCTTTTGATCTGGAAAAAATTAAGGATCTAAGAAAGGGTTGGACTCTTTATGGGGTTACATCATCTTATGTTAAGATGTTACTAGATAATTTGTCTTATGAAATCCTAACCCCTAGTGACTGGAAATCCACAGCAAGGACATATTTAGAACCTGGACAAAACTTGTTGCGGCTTTCAGAGTATCATGAATTATGTAGGATTCAAGTCAGATGCAATAGGCAAACAGGAGTTAATGTACAAGTCACTTTTGACCAACTAGCAGGTGAAGGTCAGTGTGGAGAGAATTCAGCACAGATTAATTACCCTCATATCACTGGAAGAATTTAAATTTAAGGTACATGACTCCATTTCAGGGATATTATAAAATGAGAGAAATTTTTATTTTCTATTATATTAATATATGATCAATTATTAAATTAGGATTAAGATTTTTCCCTTTATTTCCTAATTCAGGGACCAGTCCCTATAGATTAGTCAGTCAATCTCTGAAAGACATAGGATGATATTTCCTAAATCAACTCTGAAATCTTGGTCTGGACTCCATCCAATAGAATGCCTTTATTAAAACAGTATAAAATCTAAGCAGATTTTTGGAGAAGTAAATCTATGATCTCATAGTCCATTAGAGTATAAGGAAACCCAGCTTGTGAAGGAGAAAAACATCCAGAATGATCTGGGTAGAGATGATTTCTTTATCCAGATTATTGGAGGTAGCTAAATCTCATGATCAAGCTAGTTTTCAAGCAAGAGATGCTGAGGACTGTTAGCCCATATCCACATTTGAAAGTCCACCCCCTCATTAACTATTCATCAATCAAAGTTGATTTTCCCCTATAAGAAGCATTTCCTTTTCTAAATATATTTAAGCATTCAGTGATCTCCAGTTTTGTCATTGAGAGAAACTGGCCATCAATTTATTGATTTTTTTCTAGCATAATTAGCATTTTTATTATTAATTACTTAGAAACTCTGTCTCAGAGAAATAATTCCTAACTTAGAGATATATCTGGGTAAAAATGACATCTAATAGCCCGTTCAACTTTAAAAATCTATGAGTTAGTCATATCTCATTATTAGAGATCCCTCCAAATACAAGAGATCTTTCCAATAATGTCTGTCCAGTCATGACATATTAAAAGACTTGTACCTTTGATAATATGTTACAGTTTTATTTTTTAAAACTTCCTAGGATGTCAAATTCTTTGTAAAAATAATTCCTGTTAACTTGTCTTCAGCAAGTAGTTCACTCTGTCTTATCTGAATCTGTGTATAAATGCACATTCCCTCAACAAAAGACTACTGAAATGAATCTCATTATCAATCCAATATGATCTTTCAAACACAATCTGACACAGTATAATGGAATTGCTATTTTGGGTTATTTCTACTCCCACCTCTCCAACCAAAATCCTCATGTTAACTAGAGCGTCTTTTGTTATTCTAGTGTTCATTCCTACAGGTTAGTCAATCCAGTTTATAATGAGAAAAAATCAACACTATCAACACTAGTCTCTCTCAGGAATTTCAGCTTTCTTTGGCCATCAAGCCAAGACTTATCAAATAAGGTGAATCATGAATCATGCCCCAGATCAAAAACTCATAGTAAGTTTGACCATAAAGGGATTAAATTTGCAAAGGGGAATGGAATATAGAGGTAGAATTCACATCTAGAATGTTTAGATAAAACACAGCAGTTGAAGTGCAAAATAATACTTGAAAAAGGACAGAAGTGATCTCTAAGGTAACAGGAAAATAAATTTATGGATGAACTTTAAAGTGGGGAAATCACTTTCCTGTCACTTCAGAACCACCTAATAATAGCTAGAATTTATAAAGTGTTTTAGGGTTTGTAAAGCACTTTACAAATCTTATCTTATTTAATTCTCACAAGAACTGTTGGAGGTAGATGCTGCTATATGCTATTTTATAGATGAGGAAAGCAAGGCAGATAGAAGTGAAGTAATTTCTTATTCACATAGCTGAGAAGTGGCTGAAGCTAGATTTGAATTCAGGGCTTCCTGACTAAAGCCCCAGGGTTCAACCTACTGAACCAACAAGCTGTCATAACAGAAAGATTTATTTTGCCAAGAAACACAAAATAGATTGAATATCAACATTAAACCGAAGAGAAAGGAAATAATTGTCATTATAAATGTGTAGATATACAAATATTTGGCTTCAGTCTGTCTGAAGTTACAAATATGAATGCCTGAATTGATGGATTTCTCAGTGTTATGACCCAAAAGATAAAAGGATGAATGTGGTAATGTCTTTGTCTGAAGCAGCACATTATGACACATAGACTGATGGAAGAAATCAAGGATGTTGAATTTGAAGAAAAGAAGACTAAAGACAGAACACTTGGAGTCAGGATGAACCTGATTTTGGATCTTATTTTCCTCAAATAATTTAACTTATTGAAACCTCATCTTCTTCCATAAAATGGAGATTATCCCAAAAGTATCTGTCACAAGATAAACAGGACACTCATATAATCAACCAATAAGCATTTATTAAGTACTGATGTAAGGAAGATCTGAGCTCAAAGCCAGTCTCAAAAATTTAGAAGCTATTTGACCCCAAAGGCAAGTCACCTGCATGCCTCAGTTTCCTCACCTGTAAAATTGAGGTAAGAGTAGCACCAATCTCCCAGGGTTGTTGGGAGGAGCAACTTTGCAAACCTTACAATGCTGTATAAGTGCTAGTTTTAATATCATTATTAATGGCATCATTATCTTCTATGAAAGTCAAATCACACCTGACTCAATTTTTAAGGATGAAATTAAATAAACCTCTGTTAATAAGGGAAGCACAGTTTGGTTTTTTACTTTTTTATTTTGTTTTTTTTAAGTTATGATAAATAGGAGATTTAAAACCTTTATTAATATGACAACTCATCTACTATCATTTCCTTAGAGAGTAAAGAGGTTCAATGTTAAGCTCCAACATAAGCACAATGAGGTATAGTTTCATTCAAGTGGGACTTGTAGTTCGTTAAAATTTTTAATCAGTTTTGTTAAGTCATCCCCACCCCACCCATTATTGCAAGAACACAATTATGTCCTTTAAATGCTCAAAATACTTTTCTCTTTGACACACTTAGATAGATAGATAAATATGAATATATATAATCACTGTGTTAGAACCTTAAATACAATATTCCAAATCTAGACTTTTTATTGAATCTGATTATTTGTCTTTGAGACATAGTTAGGCATATTTAAAATGTAATTTTTAAACTAAAGAATTTCATAATGCAGTTACCCAGACAAGCCCAATCCAGTTCATAAGAGAACATTTATCTCCAACTATGTTGCTGGAATGATATTTTAATACTGTATGATTCACTTAATCTCTTTATTAATTATAGCAGAATTTCACAAGCACCTTCATCTGCTCCTGTAAACTTGATTGTTTAAAGAAACTCCGCTTCTCTTAAAATAGTTGCCATTTTCCTAAGTAACTTTATTCAGAATTTTTAATCAGCTGTGAGGTTTTTATTCTCAGTCATTTTCAAACAAGTTGAACATTACAAAAAAACTTTCTAATAAATCTAAAGTAGATGGTTCTCTCATCTTTTTAAATAATTTGATTTAAAGATAGTTAAGCAGTATAATGGAAAGAGGACTTGTTCGGGAGTAAATAAGATCTAACTTCAAATTTGGTCTCAGACACATTAGTTACGTGACACTGAGCAAGTTACTTTACTTTTTCTGGCTTAATTTCCTCCTTTGTAAAAATGAGAATAAAATATAAATTCTTTTCTAAGTTGCTGTGGGGATCAAATGTTTTTATATTTATAAAGAGCTTTGCAAAAGTTAAAGCTAGTTATTATTGTTGTTGCTATTATTTCCTTTAAGAATAAAAAAAACTCTCCAAAAACATTAAAATCAAATAGTAAAATCTCCTTTTATTTACCTTTAACCTTATACTTTTTAGCTCCCCTTACACATACAAATAAAATATATGTAAGTATATATATATATATATATATATATATATATATATATATATATATATGCACTTATAAGTATATATATGCACATACAAGTATGTATATATGCAATATTATACACCATTTTGAGCTCTTTCAAACAACTAAATTAAATACACAAAATCCTACAAGGGGAATTCCTGCTTAAATATGTATATAAAAAACTCTTCAATTAAGTTCCCATGAGAATGTTTCTAGTTATCTCCAGAGTGAACCTGATTTTATATCTTCTGATCTACTGGGTCAATATAGTCTTAAACATACTCTCCAAAGAAGTCAGAGAGAAGAAACAAGTACCCTTATAAATCAAAATATTGTAGCAGCACTTTTTACCAAAATTAAAAACTGTCATGGTCTTGAGCTCAATTATTTTGGCGTAGCATTTACATTAAACTCTAACTGCTTCTACATGCATGCAAAGTATTATTGCAGTTTCTCAACTTATCAAATTGTTTTCAAACTGCCAGAAATGTTCAACATTTGAGCACAACCAATTCCCAATGAATGGTCATATATATGTGAGCACATTCATTTCTATTCTGTGTGTTGCACCAGAATAGCTCCTGTATTCCCTTCTGTAATTCTGTAATTGTACTTTACAAGTTATATAATCAAAAGCAAAGATATCACAAATACTTGTTTTCTAGAAACATAAATGTCAATAGAGATTCTAAATGATTTTATCCCTACTACATTTCAGAATTCCCAAACATAAGTAACCTGCTAACTTCAGCCTCCCTCAACTTCAGATATTATAGGTACATGCACAATACCTAGAGAGTAGGGATAATTCTATTCATTGTATTTGTATTCCCAGTATCTAGCACAGTGTCTGACACACAGTAGGTGATTAAATTTGATGATTGGTTGATTGATTAATTAATCCACATAAATATTCTTTACAGCAACACAAGCAATCAAATAATTTGAGACATGCTCTAGCCTCACTGGCCATGCTAAAATAATAAAATTCACAATGTTACTATAATTAACTTACAGATTTAATGCTGTGCCAACCAAATTATCTAACTTTTTTTAATCTTACCACATCTTACACAACATACTATCTATTGGTAAAGTTGAGTTTGCCTCAGAATCACAAAATCTCAAAGCTCTCACTAGTATAGAAAACAGGGATCCTTTCTACAGTATTCATGACACAGAGTCATCCATTCAACAATTAGGCATCAGCAAAGAGGAACCTACTATCTTCTAAAACAGTACATATAAATTTTTTAACCTTAATCATATTTTCCCCAATTACATGTAAAGATAGTTTTAAACATCTATCTTTGTAAGATTTTGAGCTTCACTTTTTCTCTCTCTTTCCCTTCAATTCCCCCTCCCCAAAACAGCAAGCAATTTTTTTTATCGATTATGCATTTAAAATCATCTTAAACCTACTTCCATATTGTTATTATTCTGAAAGAAGACAAAACAAAAAGGTTTCTTTCACCACAAGAAAGAAAAAACAAAAAAAGTGAAAATAATATATTTTTATCTGCATGAAGATTTCATAGTGCTTTCTCAAGATGTAGTTCGCATTTTCCATCAGGAGTCCTTTGGAATTATCAGAGATCATCACATTGCTGAGAAGAGCTAAGTCAATTATAGTTGATCATCAGTACATTTGACTTTTGAGCAGTTCCAGTTAGAAAGTTTTTTTTTTTATTATGTTGAATTGAAATTTACCTTTCTATAGGTTCCACTCAATTCCACTCTTTCTTCTAAATATGAATAAAATATCATTTTCCCATCTAACAATCCTTCAAACATTTAAGTATGGTTGTCATGTACCTACAATGTCTTCTCTCAACAGGCTAAATATCCACATTTTTTTAAATACATTCTCTTCTGGATAGATATGATCTACTCTTTATGACTTCCCCCAAATAAACTATATGTGAACCTAGAACTAAAAAAATATACTTGAGGTTTCACCAGATCAGAAAATAGTAGATAGGTATCTTTCCCTAAAGGGGATAATCATGTTAACTTTTTTGGCTGTAAATTAATGCATTTTAATTTACAGTTAACTAAAACCTATACTATTTTTCCAGATGTACTATTGTTTATTCATACTTCTTTTATCCTAACCATGTAAAGTAGATCTTTGAACCTATGTGTGGGTCTTTACATATTTCTCTGCTAAATTTCATTTTAGTAGGTCTGTCCCATCATTCCAGCCTGATAAGAAAGATTTGGATCCTGATTCTATGACACAAAACTTGTAAGTATATTTTATCTATTAGATAATAGATAAAATATACTTACAAGTTTTATGTCATATGTGGGTTTCATGAATATCATGTATATTTCTTTATTTAATTTACTGATTAATATTATTGAATAGCATGTGGTCAGGGTTAGATAGATCCCTGGAGGATTAAACTAGAAACATCCTTTCAAGATGAAATCAAACCATTACTTATAGCTCCTGGTTTTGAACATTCAGCCATTTCTGCATTTATCTAATTCCATTGCCTTCTACCTACTTTCTCCCTCTTGTCCACAAGGAGAGAATGAAAATATTCAAATACTTTGCTAAAATCCAGGTATATTCTGTCCAAGGCATCCATTTATTCTGCCCACTTCATAATCTAATCAAGCAAGAAAAACAAAGTTTATTTGATATGATCTGGTCTAAAAGCCAAACTGGCTCTTAATGATATTACTTTCCTTTCTAAACATCCATAAACATAACTTAATGATATATTATAAAATATTTCCCATATCCTAACTCAAATTCACCAGCCTGTTGTAATGGTTATAAGTACATTTGAACCTTATCACAGTAAGTAGCTCTCAATTGTTTGTGGAAAGAACATTTGATTTTAAAAATCAGAAAACCTGGATTTGAATTTCAGCTGTCTCTGATTATGAACAAACTATTTATCTCTTAGAGTCTCAGTTTCCTCATTTGTAAAATATCTATATTAATCCTTGCCTTGTCTACCTTAGAGTAAGGAAAGTACTTTTCAAACTAGAAATATGAGCTATGCATCCCACCTATATAAAAGAAATCAAAGAAATTTAGAAGACATAATAAACAGAGCATTTTGTTACTACTTTATTAACATAATAAATAATAATTATTATTAATTATTATATTTTGTTACTACTTTATTAATGTAATTGATAATTATTATTTATTAATTATTATATTTTGTTACTACTTTATTAAATTAATGTTACTTTATTAAATTAATCATATACCTTTGAAATATGTAGCTTCTGTTACTGATCCCATATACAATCTTCTTTCTTATTCTTTAGAATATTAGAGAGCTTGTGTTTTAGCATTAAGCTCACAATAAAAACAAAATTGATTTCTGAAAATATAACCTTTTGGAATTTTGCAATTCTTTTAGGAAGATAACAGCTTATACAGGACACGTCAGGACTTCTAGACTTGAATGAGAAAACAAACAAGTGCTACACAGAGTTTCCTTAACATCCCTACAGCTGGGCATGAAAGCAGACCACATGTGCTAATACAAACAAAGTATAGCATGCATATGCCATCATACTACTGACTGGGAAAAGAAAGAAGAAAATTGATAAATACGTTAGGAAAAACGTGCAGAAAAAAGCTAAGAGAGTGAAAATGTATTTTCTGCCTTGCATATTTACAGAATATACAACCAAGCATGTGAGAAAATGTGTATGTGTGTGTGTGTGTGTGTGTGTATATATATATATATATCTGAAGATCTTGTTCACCAAATCATCCTACTCTGTCCCCTTCTTCCAATATATAGCACCAGTTATCAGAACAATGAGATATGGTTCTCAAAGAATCTGATAGCTTTAAGTATGTAGATATAAGATTAGGTTAAGGGATTGATAACCTAGAAATGTATTAATAGACCATAGAATCATAGATCTAGAACCAAAAGGAATCTTAAAGGTCATCTAATATATCCCCTTCATTTTACAGATAGAGAAGATGAAGTTCAGCGGGGATATGTAAGGGACTTGCCCAATATCACACAGGTAATAAGTGGTAGAAACTTTTGGTCCCATGAAGCCAATTTTACTATGCTTTCCATTATTATAGCTAGTAGCACATAAGGACTTTCACAGAAAAAAAAGTGAAAACCGTGTTTGTGTGTGTGTGTGTGTGTGTGTGTGTGTGTGTATGAACTGCCATCTCAAGGTTAGGAATTTGATAACAATAACAAATATGTGTTAAGATTTTGTTTTGTACGTTGTGGTGCTCAACATTTATGGAGATACAAAGTTGAAAAAAGGCAGTGTCTGTCCTTAAGGAACTAGTAAGTACCTAACATAAGATCATACACAATAGAGCATGATTATATTACAAAATAGCAAAATAGAGTGCTTAGTCAGGAATATGGGGAAATTGTGGACTTTATTAATCCACAGAATCAGGGAGATTTTTTTGGTAGCAGGACTTTAAAGGATACATAATTAATTAATTATTCACCATTTATATAGTTATGCTTTAAGTTTGGAAAACACTATATAAATGTTGTTGTTATAAATATTCATTTGATCCTCATGACAACACTGTGAAGAGCGCATTATTTTCCTCATTTTACACATGAAGAAACTGATTAGAAGGAGGTTACATGATTTGCTGAGACATAGCTAATAAACATAATAACATTTGAACTCAGGTTTTCCCATCTCCTCTCCACAGTACTACCTCGTTATCTAGGGATTCAATTATCAAAGAGAGATGAAAGCCATTGGAGATATTGGGGAAAATCCAAAAGCTCAGAGAAAATAAGGGAACAATATTCAGAGCACATGCCATAAATGTCAAAGACAAGCAAGGGGGAAAGCAAAGTTGAGTGTGGTGGAAAATATTGGGAAGTAAGTTATATCCTTCTCTGACTTTCCCTATTAAACACTGCTTTTCTTTTATACTTGGGGCTCTACAATCCCTGTCACCTCTTCCTCCCAACACCAAAAAAAACTTTCCTATATTCTATTCTTGCTTAAATCTGACTATCACTTAATCCTAATGGATTTAGGGTATGACATCTTCCTGGGATATTTTTGAAAGGGGACTCCTCAAAAGGAAGAGGAGATTATATAAGCAAGAAAATCTTATGCCAAAATTATGTGAAAATTAAAATGAAAATTAAATGAGCCTCCATTTTTTCAAAAACTGGTATTCTTGTATTTTTCTTCCCAAACTTTGGGACACTATTGTAGATTGAGTTTATAGCCATCTATAGATGGCCATTACTAGCACTCCTATATACCTGTTAAAGATATAGTATGAAAGTGTGTTATTGTCCTGATCCCTATTCCAGGGAGACCTAATAAAGTTTTGGACCCTTACTTCTAAAAATATATTGATCCCTTTCAATGTGCTTCTGAAAAGGAATACTTCTTAGCATTTGAAAATTTTGAGTAATCAATAAAAGACTGGTTATAATACACCCAAATGTAGAGAATAATCTGCAGTGCTCACTATAATACAATAAAATAAATGTTGAATTTCAGCATTTTCAACTTGTTAAATCTCTTACTTCAGGCCCAAAATACTCTACCCTCTTCCCTACCATAACCATAGTGGACAGAAAATGATAGTAGTTTCTCTACTCTATAAAATGCAGATTATTCTTATTATTGTGCAGTTATTTTGACTTTCTGTAACCCCATTTGGGGTTTTCTTGGTAAAGTGATTGGAATGGTTTGTCATTTCCTTCTCCAGTCCATTTTACAGATGAGGATACTGAGACAAACTAGATTGAGTGTATGTGCCCAGGACCAGTCAGCTCTGAACTCATGAAGACGAGTCTTCCTAACTTTAGACCCTATTAACTATCTACTGCCCACCTAGCAATGATTGACCACTGACAAAGTAGTAGATCACCTACATGGTATGATTTGAGGATTTTAAAAAATATCTTTCTTACTTATTTACTTTTGTATTTGAAGTTCAGTCATTCTCAATTCATTCATTTCTTATGTTTCTATGCTTAGCCATCCTTGTCAGTATCATAGTAGACATGTTAAATTGTATTTATTTAGAGTATTTAATGATTATAGATTTTCTATGCCCCTTTTAAATTCAAATTGGTACAGGCCAATTTAAAGAGTTTGTTACTATTTATTAATTGGAGAGTCTTTTTGATTTTTATGAGTAGTAGCAGATAAAATACTACTCATCTACTGGTCAGAGGAGTGACTATCATTTTTTCCTTGCCTTTTCTTATCTTTATGCTTTGGGAAATTGTTGTGCCCTCATCTCAAAGTAAGCCCCATTGAGCCCAGGGAGAGGTAATTCATTGCCATCTTCCTTTCAGAAATATACTGTGTTTTTTACTTTTAGGATTAGTGTTAAGAATTCTATTTTCATTATATGGAAGTCATTTTGATAAATTTGTCTACATGTATTGAGGTAGAAATTCCCTCTGGTAGTCTACATTCTTGATGGTTTTGATTTTGTGTGGAGTTTGTATATTTATTATTCAACTAAGAATTTCCCAAACAGCCCATTGCCTGATTTTTTTTATTTTTATATTTGGTGTGTACCTGTCAGAATGGAGAACTCCCAGGATTAAATAGCTGGAAGAGAACAAGCTAGAAAATTGCCAAGTTCTTTTTTAGCAAAACCCCATCATTCTAATATCAATATTCTACTGACTTCATATAGCTGTAAGACATAGGGAATAGTCCCTAAAGAATTAAATATTAATATCTCACAAAGGATTTTGGAGAGGTACATGGTGGACATGAGCATGCTATACCATGTGACCAAGGAGAAACTTCAAGGAAAAAAATAGTAAAATACATCATTCAGGAAATGGAGAAAAGGAAAAAATGAGCTGGTCACACAGCAAGGGAAAGAAATTTCAGATGGTATCACCCCAATATCATAGGAAACCAAGAATTCAAGTCTCAAGAATATTGAGTACCCCATTCACCCATCCTCTGGTAAAATCATGGAAGGAAAGCCTAAGTGTCTCAAATTAGACAGTTACAGGGCTAGATGTACAAAAGATCAAGCAGTCGACCTAGAATTGGGAAGACCTGACTTCAAACGCAGTCCAGACATCTATTAACTATATAAATGGGAAAACTGCTTAACTATTGCCTGTCTCAATTGCATCATCTGCAAAATGAGGATAATAATAGCATTTAGATTGTAGAGTCGTTCCTATGATTAAATGAGATAATATTTGTAAACTTTTGGCAAATTTTAAAGCACTATATTATAACTCTTCATGGATGGAATATAATCTTCATCATTGGAGGGAACATTCAAATCAATGAAATCTCAGATTCATTTGTATATGTAAGAGAACTCCCAGTGTAAGCAATCTTTTTTAATGATGGGGATCAGCAACTTATCTGTAATTTACAACCTTAGAACATTGTCAAGGGTACCCAGAGATTCACTGACTTGGTCTTGGTTACATAGCTAACATGCATTAAGTACAATAGTTAAACTCAGCCCTTTTTACCTCTGATCCCAGACCATCTATCTACCACACCATTCCACACTTAATTTTGTCTCATAAAATATTTCTTCTCTCTCTCAAAAAATATTTTCTTGTTTCATGGAACCAAGATCTCTAGAAATTCTGTCCACCAACATCTAGATAATTCAGGGAGCTTTGCCCCCTCAATAGACTTACAGTATAGCAAATTCATTAAGAGGTAGCAGGAGAACAGAGATTAATAAATATTTCCCCCTATTTCTGCTTCAATAATACATAGCTTCCTAGAAATCCTCTAGAAAAATGCAGAAATGTCTCAAGATTTTTTTAAACTATTATCATTAAATCAATAAATAATGAAGTAGCATGGAGAAATAATCAATAGAAAATATTAAGTGCCATCTCTGTGCCAAGAATTGTCTAGAATAGAGGATAGAAAATACAGCTCCCTGTTGCAATTTAACCCTTAGTAAGACTCTTAATTGCTCAGTGTAAATTTACAAATTGAATAACAATTTTTATTGTTATTCCTTCTCCTGTTCATTTTGCAGTTGAGGAAACTGAAGCAAATAGGATGAAGTGACTTGTTCAGTCATACAGCTAGTTAGTTAGTATTCAAAGCCAGATGAACTTAAAAAGGTGAGTGAGTTTTGCTAACTTACAGCCCAGCACTTTATTCTGTCACCTTGCTACTCTTTTCCTAATAGACATTAGTAGACTTCCTCACAAAGCACTACATGGAGGTGCCCCTTCCCTCTTCTCCTCACCAAAAATATTTCAGAAAGAATATTATGACACAAGATATCTTTTAGTAAATTGACATCAGGAAAAAACTATAACTATAAAATGTTCTTTAAAAAATCAATGTATACTATAACATATTTAACATGTATAAGACTGCTTGCCATCTAGGGGAGGGGGTGGAGGGAGGGAAGGGAAAAATCAGAACAGAAGTGAGTGCAAGAGATAATGTTGTAAAAAATTACCCAGGCATATGTTCTGTCAATAAAAAGTTATAATTAAAAAAAAGAATCAATCATAAATTAAGCACTGAAGCAATATGTTTTTGGGTTAGCCAAAAAACAGCACTGGAAGCCTGACCAGCAAGAAAGGAGAAAAGATAACAAAGCTAAGGGAAGTAAAAGGGAAACAACCAAAGCAAAACATTCTCTTCTTAGTTCTAGGCTTAAATTCCCAACTTTGTACCTAATATTCTCATTCACATATCTAACACTGAGCTAGTTTTCCCCAAAAAATATATTTCTCTCTTCTCACCTCCCTATTAATGTTGAAGTTACCATTATTCTTCTCAAGGCTAAAACATAAATATTATTTTGGAGATAGAAGAAGAGAATTAATCACAAATACTTTATTAACTACTTATTATATTCAGTCATTATGCTAGATATAAAGACTACATTGACCAAGAACCAAAGAATGAAGCAATCCCTAGTCACAAAAAACTTATATCCTAATGTAGAAGGCAAGAATATGCTATCCAAACACATATACATACACATACATGTACATATATGTGTATACATATGTATAAACAAATATGATACTATATATATAGTAGTTAAATAAGAAAGATGATTAAATTATCAATTCAATTCATCCATTTTTACTTTTCTTTTTTAAAATTGATTTTTGATAAATGTTGCTTTTACAAATACCTGGATTTCCCATTCCCCCTTCCAACCAGAGTCATCTCATAACAATTTTTATAAGAAAAAAAGAGGAGAAAAAATCAGCAAAAGCAATACATTGAAAAAAGCTCATGCTACATGTTCTGTTCCATATTAAGGAATTGTACTCTTATACATACATACACACACACATTCACTCGTACAAGTGGAGTTATTCTTATTATCTATCAGTCTATTAACTGAAATCAAGTTTATTCTATGTAATTTGACTAAATTCATTTTTGATTGTTTTATGACAATTGTTCTTTCCATTTATTCCATTTATCCATTTATTATTCTTTAGTCATTGTATATGGATCCTCTTAATATTCTTTGTGCTGATTCTCATATCCTTTAATATTTTTTCATGCATATTTTCATTTCTGTTCCTATTGCTATTGTTTCAGTTAATTCCTTCTTCACCCTATGCCTGAGTAGTCTCATAAAAATTTCTTATTCCTATCTCTTGCACACATTTGACAGGTTCCTTCAACATTCCTAGGATGTATGAATTCACTGATAGTGATATTCTTTCTACCAAAACAAACTGAAACATTTTCACTTCTCAAAAGATGATAGAGCACCAGCCCTGAAATCAAAAGGGTCTGAGTTCAAATCGGATCTCAGACACTTAAGACTTCCTAGCTGTGTGACCCTGAGCAATCACTTAACCCCAATTGCCTCAGCAAAAAGCAAACAAACAATCAAACAAACAAAAAAAGATGATCTTCACAAATTCTGAAACTGGAAAAGAAAATGTATTCTGAAGTCAAAATTCTAATTATGAATCTTTCTAAACTTAACTAGGCTAGTCCCCCGAAAGCACACAGAGTTCATTTCCAAAGTTATACTCACTGCCTTTGAGGTATGGTAGGACTTGCTTGTGTTTCCCTGACAAAGATTCCACACACCTGTCAGATGTATGCTAGAATTTGTGAATTGAACTCTAAAATCATTTACAGCTTTAAACATAGGGAACCTCAATGAAGCATCAGAAGAAGAAAATGCTCATGGAGGCCAATATTTAAGTAATCCTCATCTGGGAAATCCCTATACCAGGAATACTGCAGACTCAGACCCAATCCCTAAACCTTATGATTTCTACTCATAGTTCCTAGTTCTGTCCTATGTAACAACCATGATTGTCTAGTCCTTTTTTATATGACAATCCTTCATATATTTTAATTGCAACAATCACATTATCCATTTAGTTTCTTCTTAGGGTAGGCATTTTTAGGTCCTTGAACCACTCTTCAGTGACATTGTAGTCAGACTCTCCCCATTGTTTGCTTTCCCTGAAACTGCTAAACTTTATCATTATCTCTCAAAGATATATCTAAGAAGCAGGGGTGTGCTGGGGTCAGCTCATATTGGCTCTCAAAAGCCAACTGTTAAATGCTCATTATAGGCAATCACACTTTGGTAGTCAGCAATTGCTGCACATCATGTCTTGAACTATTGTTTGGTTGATTTCTAAATCTAAGAGTATGATGGGGAAATGCTAATTTTGCAAATTAAATTTAAAAGTGTTCCACGCATAAATTTTAGAGATAGTTATTTGACATTTGTCAGCATACTGCTGACCAGAAATGGATGTAATATTTCAAATGTTGTTTTTGTTTTTGTTTTTAAGATGGATTCTATTTTACTTGGGATGTATTATTATACCCGGTATTACCCAATATGATCTGAAGCTGATGGAACAGAGTGTCAGACAATTATTTTCTCAGAAATGAAACCTATACTATCTCAAAAAGACCTTACAATAAACTTCTATAGAGGAAGATGGATTCACCAACCACTAGGGCTGCCCCAAGTACAGCTGGAGCATATATAGATGCCTGGGGAATGGATAGTTGGGAAATACACATATAAAGCATAGCTTCTCTGGATATCTTCCAAGAATCAGCATAGAAACATGCACACATCAGGGAATTCTCTTTCTGTCCCTAGAGGCTCACTTTGTTCTGAATGACTCTCTCATAAATAACCAAATCTGTCAAAATGACTTAAAATATCAACGAGTCTAATAACTGCTGATAACAAGCACTGTCATTCTTCTTCCTTAATTACCCCCTGCATATTCATAATGTCTTTACAAAAAAGACCAGCTTCAACCAAGTCCTCTGGATTTCCCAGAGTATAGGAATTGTTGAAACTAATGGCTATCATGTCTGGCACTAACTAGCCATAAAGCTATCCATTCTGGCAGACCAAAATTCATAGCATAGTAACTTAAAACCATATGACACCTTTTAAGTCCTCTAGTCTCCAGCTTTTTAAATTCAGTCATAGTCCCATATAGGATCTTGTAACTGAATGTGAGGGTCACAAAATTGTGATTTGTTATCAGTAGATATTTGATTTGTGTGCCTATCATATACCTAAATATGTAAAAAAAAATTCTTGGGCAAAAAGGGATCATGGGTAGAAAAAAGTTTTAGAAGCCCTACCTTCAACTCACAGATGGTGATACGGACTTCTGGAAAGGTTAGGTGACTTACCTGAAGTCCCCCAGGCAGTAAGTGATATATACCATATTCCAAAAACAGAACTTCCAAAAAAAATGAAATGGCCTCAAGAACTGGATTCTCCATATTATGGGATATGTTGCTACTACTCTGGCTGTTGTGTCGAGACAACACAGTGAATAAATATTCCTTTTTCTCTCACTAATCACCAATGACACATATTTGAGAGGTGCAGTAGAGAGAACATTGGAAAGGACATTAATAAGTCAGTCATCTAATGTCCTTACTTTACAGATAAGAAACTGCAAGCCCAGAGAAGACATGTTAATGACGCAGAATCACACAGGTAAAAAAGGACTGTGTCAGCATTTGAGCCCAGGTTCTCTGCCAATACATCCACCATTCTTTTTCCACTTCTATTAAAATCTAAAATTGAATGTAATGTTTCAGGTGTAGTTTATCAGGGGAAGCTATTTTTTGTAAATATTTATAAATGTCAATTTACAAATAGTTTATGAATATAAAGATAAAGTTTCTTTTTTCTGTGATGATGGTGATGGCAACATAAAAAGTAAAGGTCCAAGGAAAGATTTATATGAACTGATACTAAGTGAAGTGAGCAGAACCAAGAGAACATTGTACAGAGTAACAATAATATCATCAGCTGAGATGGACTTGGCTCTTTTCAACAATGAGGTGATTAAAGGCAATTCCAATAGCTCAATGATGGAAAGTGCCATCTGTATCCAGAGAGAAAGGTATAAAGAGTGAATGTGGATCAAAGCATATTATTTTCATCTTTTTTGTTGCTGTTTTTATTTGTTTGATTTTTTCCTCTCATGATTATTCACTTTTGATTTGATTGTGTGTGTGTATGTGTGTGTGTACAGCATGATGAATATGGAAATATGTTTAGAAGAATTACATATGTTTAATCTACATCAGATTGCTTGCTATCTTATCTTGGGGAAGGGAGGAGGAAAGGAAGAAAAAATTTCAAACATAAGACTTTGTAAAGGTGAATGTTCAAAACTATCTTTGTGTCCATTTGGAAAAATAAAGTCATATTAAAATAAATAAGTAAAATAGATAATTTTTAAAAGAAAGGAAAGGGCCAGTAACAAGGTATTAAGCTAACCATAAAATATATAATAGCTGGTTATCCTTTTAAATAATTCTTTGACTGAATTAGAAAGTAATCTGTCCATTGACCAAGAAATGATTAGCCACAATGGCACTGTCCCCTGAAAGAGTCAAATAATAACCAATCCATACAAAATAGGGGTCAGCAATTCAGGAAGAATCCAAGTACTGATTAAGCTGGATGAGTAGAAGTATTAAAGAGGTGCTTGCTGTAAAATGAGCAGAAGAGCAGACTAGAGCTGTTGCCATGAAGACCAGGAGTCTGAGAGGAATTGTGTGGGTAAATTAGGCACAAGATTTATTATAATACATGCTCTGTTCTTGAACTTTCCCTCCCCCCCACAATTGACTGCAGACCCCAAGGTAGCATTTCTGTGTTTCCTTTCTCTCCGATGGTGTTATCTTCTATTTGATTCCTTGGATTTTCAGCATGAAAAAAAATTGAATTTCCCTTTTTTTCCACTTTGACTTTCTCAAATGTAGTAAACAGACCCATTAATGATGCATCAAATTTGCACTTAATTTTATTCAATTTTTGAATATTTCCTGTTGTTGTTGTTGTTGTTTTTTTAGAGAAAGCCTAATTAAAAAAAAAAAAGACAATCCCTAAAAGACAATATTTATAGACAGATCTCCAGAGAAATGCCAAGTAAAATACTTGTCTCTAACTTGCAAGAAACTCCACCAATTTGTTGACAAGACCTGGGGGGAAATGACAACACTTAGTCTCATTTCCTTACTGAATTTAAGACAAATGTTTAAGCCAAATGATTTGTGAAGAAAGGAGAACTTAAGCCTCCTAAGGCTCAACTCCATTACTGCTTTCCGGAATTCATAAGCCAACAAATCGGGGCTGCAGTCAAAGAATATCACACTCCATATGTGTCAGTTAAATCCTCTTCACTTCCCACTGCTCTCACTGTTTTTGTGCAGGTGCCCAGATTGCAACCATTTTCACACTTAAATGAATCATATTAAAATTTAAAAATTCTGACTCAATGAAAAGGAATTCAGAAACCCTTCCTGATTGATGTATAATACTTTTATTTTTCCCTTTCAAGCCTTTCAGCATTTGGATAGCATCAGTCTCAGCAAAAACAATAACAAACACATCATAATCAGATAGGGACTTAAGGAATTTTCCTCATACATATGGATATGTAGAGGAACGCATTCCTCATACATAGAATATTACAAATATTAATATCCCCATTTTTTCCAAGGGAAACCAAAGGTTAAAGAAGCAATCAAGTATTTAATTGAGTATTAATTAAGTGTACCAGACATTGTGCTATGTATTGGAAATGTGAATTTAAAATATTAACAGATAACATTTATATAGTTCTTTGAGGTTTGCCAAGTCTTTTATGCAGATTTTCTCAGTTGACCCTCACAACAACTCTGTGAACTAGGTGCTATTTTACAAAAGAGAAAGCTGAGGGAAATAGAAACAAAGACACAAAGTTGATTTAATATTAAGAATTTGAACTGTTCTTCCAACTCCAAGTCCCAATAATGTATTCCCTTCACTTCTTAGTTGCCCATAATAATACAGTCACTGACTTCAAAGAGTTTACTTAGTCAAGTGATTTGTCCAAGGTCAGAAATGGGATTCAATTTCAAATCTCTGAAATCTTTATCCTAGACTTTTTCTACTACATTGTCTTGAAAGTTCTAAAACTGGAACTCAAGACTTCTGATGACTTCAAAGGGAATCTCTCCATAAAACTATGCTAGCAATAAAGCCAAGCCAGCCTGAGTTAAAGAGTTCCTTTCATTTCTTAATTAATTTCTAGCTCAACACTGAATGAGCTTTCCCAATCCATTAACTCAGCTGCAGCAATTGGAACCAAACCACTCGTGATTCTGAGACAATCCACTGGCTAACTTTGTCTGGCTTGCCTTTCTGTTATTTAACAATGAATTGTGTAAGCTTGAGAGATTGGCCAGTGTCATAAAGCAAATCCATAGCAGGTTAAGGATGAGATGTCACAGGTTCTGAATTTACAAATGACTGCTGAGTGTGCCCAATTCTAAACATCTTGTATTCTATAAAAGGTTTATCCTTAACCTTTCAATTGATTACCCCTCAGAAGCTGTAATGAGACATCTAGTCAATACTTTCTATTATAATTGGAGGCATTGCTGGACGTGGAAACCACTTCCCATCACATAGGACACAAGTCTCTTCATGATGCTGATCTAGAATAGGGATTTCTCAGATCCAGTTAAAATATCCAGGTGGGATATTTTAACTCACTCCCTGTTAAACTTACTAACTTTCAATCTCCTTTGCCTGGCATTCAATGATCTCTATTGATAATGGCATTGTACCATTTCAGAATAATATACTATCCCTAAAATACTATTACTTATACATGTCATAGTCCATTCAAATAATTCTACCCTTTGTCTTCCTAACATCCTCTACGCTTTTACTCCTCCATTTCATTTCATTTCACTTAATTTTATTTTAGTGAAAGTTTATGCCTCTGTTCATGCTGTTCAATAAGCCTTGAATGTCCTCTTTCCAGCTGTTAAAATACTACCCATCCTTTAAAGCCCAACTCAAATGTTATGTATTCCAGGTAGCCTTTCCTGATCTCCCAGTGGTTAACAACTTTACCCTAGAGTTTACATAGTACTTTGTAGCTTGTTAATGCACTCATCATGCAATATTGGATGTAATAGTTAACCTGTTTGTGTTTTATCTCTCCATTAAGCCAAAGCATGAAGTAGTGTATGAAAATCTGGCATTATAACCAAGAACTGGGTTCATATACCACTTCCGTTAATTGTAGGATTTGGAGTAAGTTTTTCAATTTGTCTGTGATCTAGGTCACTTTCTAAGATCATAATATTACAGAAAAGACTTACATTGATGAAAGAAATATCCTCACTCAAAAGTCCCTTTGATTAATGAAATTCAACCCCTATTTTCTATTTAATAGTAATATTTCCATGAGAAAGTCTCTATATTATTTCAACTTTGTACCACGGGGCCTGGGAAAATTTTATACATGTAAAGGTAAAAAATAAACTATATAAATAACAAATAACTCACTAGCCATTATTCTCGCCATAAAGCTAAAATCAAGGTCTGATGAGATACCTAAATGTTTATTAGTCCATCCTTACTAATTACTATGGATTCATTTAAGTTCTGTAAATTTATTACGTGTCTAATAGTGACAGATAACCAGCAATATAGTACAACAGATAAAGACCTGACTTTCAAAGCCAAGAAGACCTAGAATCAAGTTCCCTTTCTGACACATATTGGTTGTGTGATACTGGACAATTCAGTTAACTTCTCAGTACTCTAGACAACTCTAAAACTATCATTTGTAGAAAGGTACTTATTTACATTGCTAGAGAGAGGGAGTTTTCTATAGCAAAGAAATAATAGGTTCAGTTCCCAGCCTTCAATAGACAGAATACAATGCTAAATGGACAAATGAAGAGGAGGTATAAAGATAAAATTGAACCATATTATATACCAACATAAAGTTGGAGATGTCTGTTAGATAAGTCCAAATGCCTAATTCTACTGATAAACTAAGATTCAGAAAGACTGTGGTTTGCCCAAGATCATAGAGCTAGTTGGGAGCAAAACTTAGATTGATTTCTGGTTTATTTTTTTCCTTTTATACTATAATGCCATAAGGACCCATTAAGTGTTCAATTATTCACTTTTTTCTTTTCTTTGGCTAAGATTGTTTTTTTTTCTTTTTGTTCCCTCTTTAATTGCAAGTATTTATGTATATGTGTGTTTAATGCTGCCTAAAAGTAGGATCAAACTGTGCTTTGTGTATATATTAAAATAATAAATGGATGTGTCATTTGGGGGGAGGGTTATATATAATAATACCTGAAAGAGAACAGATAATATAAATTAAACAGATAAAGTAAACTAAAAATAATAACACTGTCTCTGAAATCGAAATGATTAAAAGGTAGAGAATTTGATCATCTTTGCTGGATAATAATTTCTACTTGAGAGGAATTACTAAAGTGAATTTTTAAAAATCAGTCAAGTATATTTTATGGATGCAAAAAGAAGAAAGGTCGATAAATATTAACATAATTACAAGGCCTAAAAGTCAAGAAATATGAATATTTTTCACTTTCAAGGATGCATGAGCCTTTTCAGTATGAATTCTCTCCATCAATGGAAATGATAGCCCTGTAGATTATTTTTGTGAGTTGTTATAGCTGAAAAAATTTCAGTACCCAATAGCCAACTTTCCAGTGAGGTAACATTTTCAACTTAGCTAGGTTGGTTCTTGAATACCATGCAAAAAAGTTCATTAGTGACTTCATCTTTACCTTAATAGAACCTACAGAGTTTATATTCTTTACCAAAGCCTTTTGGGATCCAGAACATGAAACATCAAGCAAAGATTTTAATAGAATATTTTATTATATGAGTCCTCCCCAAATAAAACATCTCTGATGTGTGTTCACATCCAGTACTGGAAGCTTAAATAGTATACCACATTTGTTAAACATCATGGAGCCTCTGCCTTCATAGATGTAAAATGGGATGGGGGAATGACCTCCTTCCTACTCCTTTGCATAAAACTCTCCATGTCCCAGTTCCAAGCATTATTAGTGACTATCTCCCATATCTAGAATTCTCTTCACCTCATTTCTTTGTCCTGGCTTCTTGCAAGTCCTAGCTAAAATCTCACCTTTTTTTTCCCCCCAATCTCACCCAATGCCAGTATCTTTACCCTGTTGATTCCAAGTCATCCTGCATATAGCTTGTTTGTTCATGGTTTTTTGCATTCTCTCTCTTCCATTAAACCATGAGCTCCTTGAAAGTAGGGCATCTTTTGGTTGTCTTTGTATCCTGGCATTTAGCACAGTGCCTGGCACATAGTGTGCAGTTGAGAAGTACTAAATTGAAGGAGAACATTATCAAGATATGATTTAAAGCATCGTTAAATAGAAAAATAATTGGATCTGATGTTAGAGGGTTTATTTTCAAATCTCAATACTACTTTTTACTTGGATGATTTTGGCTCATCACAAACTCTCTTGCCTCAATTACATTATCTATAAAATAATTTTAGGAGTAGAACAGACTCATTAATGTCCCTTATGTTTCCATAAATAAATTCATTTTCAGTTCCATCCAGCAAAGTGAAGAGCATGGCAAATATAAATAGCTTCTCTTGTAGGAAACTCTGTTTAAATGACATTCCCATGTTTGTTCATAATAGTAATAGATTACATGAATATAGTACTTCCAGATTTGCAAAGCACTCTAGCTTCATTTTCTCATTTGTTTCCTATCACAACCCTGTGAAGTAGGTGCTACAGATATGATTACTTTCATTTTATAATGTCTCTCAGAGCTTTAGAGGGCTACTCTTTACTTTTAAGATATAACACAAGTATAATCTTGCAAATAAAGCCTTCTCTGACCCTGCTTCAAATATCGGTGTCCTACCAAACTACCTTGTATTTAATTCATTTGCCTGTATATACATATATGTGTAGATGTGTAATCATTAACTCTCTACTGTGTATATTGTCTCTTCCATTAAAATTTAAGTGGCTCGGGAGCAGAAATTGTGGTTTTTTATACTTGCATCCCCAAAGTCTAGCAATGTGTGGCACAAAGTACATATTTAATAAATCTTTATCAATTAATTGCTTATGGTCATACAGTAAATTAGTAAGCATAAAGGTAAATTTTACACCCAAGTTTCCCCTGATTCCCAATCCAGTACTATTTATACTATACTACCCAACCTCTCTAACATGCTACTTTTCTCTTTTTTTATTATAATTATAGCTTTTTTATTGACAAAACATATGCATGGGTAATTTTTCAACATTGACCCTTGCAAAACCTTTTGTTCCAACTTGCCCCCTCCTTCCCACAACCCTCTCCCCTAGATGGCAGGCAGTCTAATACATGTTAAATATAACATGCTACTTTTTAAAAAAAAATCAGATTCTAATATGGTTATCTGTATAAATTTAGCAATGACTAGAGTAAAATGAAGGGATAGGAAAGCAATGTCCTTTCCGACAATAAATCTATAATCTTGTGAATGAAGTTTGCAGAACCTTTTTTTTAGCTAAATCACAGTTTGCAACACTCTCCAAATCACTAAGATAACAAAAAAAAATCTGATTTGATCAACATGAATACTCCCTCTGACAATGCAAAACATAGCTCATCCCTGCTTGTCTGAGCTCTCCCATCAACTTACCACAAGGGATCTTGCAAATGTGTTTTTGACCTTGCTCACATTCGGTTGACATTGGGTGAAAGCCACTGGCTTTCTGAGGCTGTCTATCAGTTACCACTCATTCTTACTACTATGTTACTCCAAAAACATCTTTTTATGCTATTACTCCCTTGGAGCATAGTGCTCCAGGGATATAACAGCACATAAAAGACACTACATAAATGTTAATTATTTTCTTATTCTATTATTTCTTCTCCATATATAATGTGTTACACCCTGATACTGTCTAACATATGGCTCTCCAATATCTTTTGGGTAATCTTCAATTTTGTTTATTCAAGGATTACTTCTGCAGTGACAGGTTTTAATAAGAGATAGAAACTTAAGCCTCATCTCTGCAAACCTTCTCACTAGTTTGATGTTGCCCCATATTTTCTTGTATAAAGGAAGGAAGGGAAGCTTATTTGCAGCCCTTCTTATGGCTTAGTGGTATTTACCTTGTTTTACCTACCATCCAGTGACTGTCATGATATGAACATTTTGATTTCTATGCCCTCCTAATTTAAACTCTCTGCAGCATCAGAACTAAAGACAGAAAAGCTCATTTGTTCACTGAAGATTATTGCTCTTTTCCCACACAAAAAAAAAGTAGACTGGGGATGAAACAGGAGTGAGGCAGCTCCCATTTGCACATTCATTTTTCCTAAATTAGCCATTTGCAGATGAAAGCAGTCTCACATAAATGACTGATCTTAAATTGTTTTTCAAATTTGATTGAACTCAAAAGTGCTTCTTTGAAATATCCATCTTCTTGTCAAAATGGCAATAATGCCACAGGGCTATTCTAATACACTGAACCAAGGCATTAGAGTTACATAAGTCCACAATAATGTGCTCTATTAATGCTCTTTCTAAAGAAAAAAAATATTTAAATGTTTCAATCACCCATTGTCTATTTTTAAATGTTGTATTCACCCTTAGAAATCCAACTTCTTTCTTAGAAGGTCTAGTGAACTTGCCTTTTCAATTTAAATATTCTCATGTATTGATCTAGTTCAGCTTTTGCCTCTTCTAGAGAGCTCAGAATAACAACTATATTCTCCTTAAAAGAAAAAAAAACAGAATCATCTTATTCATGACTTAATTTTTTCCTATTTTTTCCAGGAAGTTTCAGATATATTCCCCCCTCTCTCAAGTGAAACTTGTCTTAAAACCAATATATATATATATATATATATATATATATATATATATATATGCATATATATATATAAAGTAATCCCAATTGACCCTACTAACATATCAAAAAATACCAGTAGTCCTCAATGTCCCCAACAAAAACAAACAGCAAGACCCACCCTTCTTCTCCAAGGCCAAAACCAGTCATTTATCATTATACCATATAGTTTTGCATTCCATTTGTCCTTGTTCTTTCCACTTACATTATGGCAAACATTTAATATATTATTGGGGATTATACATTCCTCTGCATCCCACATTTCTCTGAATTTCAAGTGTTGCTTCTTTCTTTATTTCTAATTCTTGCTATCAGAAAACTTGTGACTAGGAAATATTGTGATACATAGAACTCTTCTTGTTTTTTAGCTTTTTGTGGCACATTCCTAGAAGAATGACCTCTGAATTAAAAGGAAAGCTACTCATATCTTTGAGTCTCCAAATTATATTATAAAAAAGCACTAATTACAACTAATTGGTACTAGTTAAAAGTATGGAATGAACTTTTAATGGAATAAACTAAATAAGGAAGAATAGAAATAATCAAGTTCAAAACACTATTAAACCTAAGATAATAAATTATGTGGAAGAAGTTATCTGACAAAACTTTCAGAAAAGGAAAAAGCAGAAAAATAGAAATTAGGTTTAGACCACAGTCTTTCACCACATGTGGTCAAAATAAATTGATAATCTGAACATTACAAATCATACTAAAAAAATTAAAAGAGGACTTTGAGTCTCTAATTTACTCTCTGCAAAATGAAGGTAGGAATAAGATCCTACTCTGCTGCATTTTATCATGAGTATTAGAGTTTTGTGACCTTAGAGGGTTTGGGATGTGTATGTGTAAGTGTATGCTTTAAGGGAAAAAAAAAAGAATTCTATGAAATACTTTTGTAGAAGATAGGAAAGAACAATTAGCTCCAGGATATACTGATAAATATTTAATGCCTGGCTTCAAATGAACAGAAGTGTTAATCTGAAAATTAACTTTCATTATTAACATTTTCTCCATTTTCTTAAATCTAGACAATTAACAAAACAATAAATTGTCTTCATTTGTAGCATTTCCCATTACCAAGGTTTAAGTGCTCATACTTACAATTAAACAAATGGTTCTCATGAACTTGTTTGAGCTGGTTCAAATACACCTGATTGGGTCGCCATCTGAATCATAGCCAGAGTGGGATGACTGCAGTTTTGTTTCAGGTTACTGAAATCTGCAAGACCCAAGACAAGAAGTCCATTAGCATCATAGACATTGGAATTTAGTATTTAGAGAATAAGAATAATTAGTTAAAATAGCAAATTATCAAATAAACCAGGCACCTCATATAAACTCTTTCTCAGTTGCACATGTGTCCCATTCCCTCTCCAGCCCGGAACCTAATGGGGTTTCTGTTTGGCTACTTCTTATTCATCTCTGAATTCAGAATAAATCGGTTTATGGCATAAAAGTTTGTAGTTCCCAATCCCCTCCCTAGAAGAATTGGCGTGCATGTTTTATTACCCTTGCCTTGGGCATAAAAATTTCTACTGACATCTCTGGTCAGAATCCAAAGTGCCCAGGTGGCTGTAAAACTAGCCAGGCTCTATCACCTATGGGTACTCTTCTTAATCCAGCCATGAAAATGAGAATTGTCCGGGTCATTGGTTCTAAGAGAAATCAAAGCAAGTTTAATGAGAGCTAGTCAGGCTACTCCCTGACACATGTAATTTCCTTGCTCTCTACTCTAAATCCCTTGTGGATGCAGTGACCATGGTGTAGAACTACCTTTGTGGATTTTCATGCTGGTGTTATTTAGTCATTTTCAGTCCTGTCTGACTCTTTGTGACTCTTTTGGGAGGTTTTCTCAGCAAAGATATTAGAGTGATTTGCCATTTCCTTCTGTAGCTCATTTTATAGATGAGGAAACTGAGGGAACCAGGGTTAAATGACTTACCTAGAGTCACACAGCTAATAAGTATCTAAGGTCACATTTGAATTTAGATTTTTCTTACTCCATGCTCTGCCCTCTATCCACTTACCATCCTAGCTACTCTTTGCTTTGTGGATAAGTAGCGTAATGGACACCTCATGATATGACTTCAAGGACATAGGGAAAGCTTCTAATATACAGAAATAATTTCCTCTACCTCCTGCCACAAAAACTATTACTATTGCCTTTCATGTGTGTAAATTATAAACAAATGGAAAGAAAAGGGACCTCTGAGATTACCAAATCCTCTTTGCTACCTTCCATATAACCATCAACATTTTATAAATAACAATAACAAGATGCTGAGAAGTGGAATACATAACTCAAGATCATTAAGGTTAGTTAATGATCAAACTTGGAAGGAAAACCAAAGAAATCTGACTTTCACTTCAAATTATATCAAATCACTATTCTATCTGCAAATGTGCACCCAGAATAATCTCTGGGCACTTCCAAAGGAGAGAACAAATATCCCTGGAGAGCTCACTCATTTATACAAAGGCACAGAAAATATGTATTGTACATAGAGAGGAAACTTGGAAGTTTATGCTCTGATTTTTCCAAATTCCAAATTCACCTTTTGAATAGCTGTAGCAGGACATTTGGTCTCAACACTTCTCTTTCTTCAAGGTCAATAAATAGACACACACACATACACAATGTCAGTATATTTTTTTTCTGAGTTTGCCTTTTCTTCCTGGCTATCGGGATGGATGTCACAACCCATCATATAACATTTTTTTTAATAAAAAGTCAATACTGGACAGGAGATTTATCTTTTTATACTGTTTGGATAGATTGAAATCCCAAATCAATTTTTTTATTACTATTCTACTTGCAAATGTGCACTGAGAGGTTATTCTGAGATGGGCACTTCCAAAGGAGATAGCGAATGTCCCTGGAGGGCTCACCCACTTATACAAATGCACAGGAAATATAGGCTGTACACAGATAGGAAACTTAGAAGTTTATGCCCTGATTTTTGTGTAATTCAAAGTTCACCTTTGAATAGCAATAAAAAAACACACATTTTTGCTTTCTTTAGCGTCTGAGGAAGGAGAGACACTATTTAATGTCTGATATGATTAGATTGCTCTCAAGGTTTCCAAGATACCTCTATAGCCTATGTTTTATTACCAGTGGTAAATGACTTTATCAACCAATATTTCAGAGGTAATATGCAAAATAAGAAATGGTATAAGATCAATAATTCTTCCTACTGCTTTTCTTCTAACCTTCCCATTACCATTACTACTAAGATAGGGCTGCTGTTCAAATACAGCAGGATTATGTTCAAACACATAATAGGGGATATGTTTACTCCTAATAGATTACAGTGATACTATAACTTTTCAAGAAGAACCTCTCAATCCCACCATGCTTGAAATTACTACTTAAATATATATATACTTGGGCAAAAGATGGAAGAAATGAAAACATGCTGGTTAAGCACGTGACAATGCAAATGTCTCTGGGCATCCTAAGTCAACTCAGAATCCTTCAGCCCTAAAATTGTCACTGTAATAAGTTAACATCACTGTATACCCCTATCTGAAACACTTCTTTAGCTTTGGAGAGTCACTTATATATGTGACTACTTTTTAACCAGTTCAGGTCTGAAGGGAGACTAAGACATAAATCAAATTGCTTTACCTTTTGGCCAGATACAATTCA
Source organism: Sminthopsis crassicaudata (assembly GCF_048593235.1). Classification (NCBI taxonomy): domain Eukaryota; kingdom Metazoa; phylum Chordata; class Mammalia; order Dasyuromorphia; family Dasyuridae; genus Sminthopsis; species Sminthopsis crassicaudata. Next base: position 684,674,438 of record NC_133617.1, on the reverse strand, counting down.
TGCATTTAAAGAATTTCCATATTTCAAGTTATCCTTTCTAGTTTTCTTTATGCTTTGGGCCAGTAGATAAGAGTCTTCACTTTAAAAATCCATTTTCTTATTTATAAAGATGAAACATTTATGTGAGCAAAAAATATGGACATAGGTGGTTAGAGCAGAAAGAGTATGGGTCTGAGAATTAGAGGCTGAACTTCTGTTCTAGTCCTGACTCTAGCTGGATTACCTTGGGTCATGCAAACTTGCAAGGCCTAAAAAGTGAAAATTTTAAAATAATAAATTCATTCATTCAACTCAGTACCTACTATTTCAGAGTACTGTGCCAGTCATTTAGGAAGATAAAGCACTTGATGTGTGGCTATAAGCCATTTAATACAGTCGGTCCCTAGAATCCAATTGCTGTTTTAAGCACTTTAAATGTTACTAAGATTCTTAGAATACACTGTATTGTAATTTTTGGAGAATTGAAGTTGAGGTTTTCCCAAAGGCAAAAGAGAAGAACATTGTGATTGTGAGCAAGATACCATATAATCTAAATGCAGAACTGCACAAAAATACTTCTTGAAATCCATTGTTTCTTTCAAAACTCTGTTTAAGTAATGCTTTTGACATAAAACCATTACTGAACTTCACAATTACTAGCATCTTTCCCCAACAAAAAAAATCACTTATTATTTGTGATATAGATATATATAATATATGATATAATATATGTGATATATATATGTATATTTATATAATCCACATACAGAATATTTGTATATGTTCAAAAGATATTGATAGATCTTCCCATGGTATTGAAAACTGGAATTAATAGAAGATAATTATTAATTGGGGAAAGACTGAAAAAATTGTTATATGAATATAATGGAATATTGTATTATAAAAAATGACAAAAGAGTTATTTTCAAAGATACCTGGGAAGAACTATATGAACTTATACAGAGTGAACTGAGAACCAGGAGAATAATTTATTTAACAAAAACAATGAACAATTTTGGAAAACTTACTATGATTAAAAACTACATATGATGAAGAACACATTTTCTAACAAAGAATCAATAAACTCAATATGCAGAATGAAATATATATATATGTATATATATGTATATATATACATATATATATATATTTCTACACATACCATTTGGAAATATCCTTTGCTTAATTATGCAGGTTAGAAGGATTTTGTTTTTCTGTTTATCTTTCTCAATATGGTACATAGAAGAAGATAAATGTAAGAGAGAGAAAATAAATATCTTAATTGAAAAAAGAAAATTTAATTTAAAAATTGGCAGCTCAAATTCCATATTCTACAAAAGATGTTTTCCATCTACTTCCCTTGTCACTTACCTCTGCTAGTGACATTTTCAGAAATCACCTTACATTGATAAGGTATGTGTCTTATACATATACATTTTAATCTATCCATTGTTATTTATGCATTGTCTCTACCAAGAGAGTGTGAGTTCCTTCAGATAATTAATATATGCAAAATTATTTGCAAACCTTAAAGCACTGGATATGTTGGTGAGTATTCTTATGATAAATGTTTGTTTTTTTCCTCCACTGAACCACTGTATTTAGTATAGTGCCTGGCATATAGTAAGTACTTAAATGCTTGCTGACTGATTAATATCACTATCAACCTTTCCCTATGACCACATTTGTCAATTATGTCTCATATTTCACAACCAAGAATACAAGCCTCTGTCTGTACATACTCCACAAAGTGGTTTACCAGAAAAAAATACCAAATGAATCAGGAACTGTAAGGGAAGATATACTTCTCATTCACATTAAACTTGCCCTAATTTCTGTTAAGACCAAAATCTCTGAGCAGAGTCCCCCTTCCTGGCTGGCCTAACAAATTATAGAATGCACAGTTGACCCCCTTTCCCTGAGAGAACCAGGGTTAATGTGTAAATGAGGTGGGCTTTTTCCTGCCCTTCTTTAGTTTGCTCTGCCTGAACATGAGTCATCTACAGAGAAGCAGTCTGATGATAAAATTCCTCTAATTAAAAACTACCTTTTGTGTCTGCCCTTTCCATAGGTCTAGTTAATAGAAGATTTTTGATCAAACTATCATAAGAGACTTCTTCATATTATTTTTTGCCCTCAGAACTGTTTATATGTTTGCCTGAGTGAATTTTAAATGCTTTAGAGACCTATTTTTTTCTAGATTCATTATTTTTTCATGATCCCAAGAAAAAAGAAAGCTCCCCCATCGATGTGAGGAAATGAGGGTCCCTTTCCTTTTTATCTTTATCTGAAAGGAGAAAAGATATGAAAGAATATCTGTCTCATACAGAATACTATGTGCTTAGAAAGAGAAGCAAAAAGAATGACTCAAAAGAAAGATACCAAAATAAGTCTAGTGTAGTAGAAGAAGAAAAGCAACTAGTTTGGAGGAGAGGGGAATAGAAATATAAAGAGAAAAAGTTAAATGAAAGAAAATAATTTTTATAAGGCAAAAATACTATTTCCTGAAGTGATGCAAATAACAAAATAAAAAAGCATAAAACTAGCACAAAATTCTACAGTCTTCTAGGGCTTATATAAGAGTCAGACAAAAAGTTTATACTTATTGATTTTTGCCATCAATACATTAAAATGTGTGATTTCATCCAGATTTTCATGGATGAAATCCATGGAGCTTTTCATGGCTCCCCTATTACTTAGAACATGATCTTTGGAAGTTGCTATGGTTCAGCACCCTAGGGTTAAAATTTTCATGAATAATCAAAAACTTCCTGACCAAGCAGATATTCGGCCTTATCATCAGGTCCATACTTAAAGTCTTTCCATTTTGGTTAGAACTACCATTCCTTAAACAAAGGACAAAGCCTTTGTGAACCCAGTCATCATTATTTTATAAGAAAGTGATAATAAACATAGCATTTATATATCACTTTAATTTTTGCAAAGTGCTATACAAATATCATTTGCTTGATCCTAATCACCAATACTGTTGTCTCCATTTTACAAATAAGGAACTTAGCACAGTGACTGGCACATGGTAGACACTTAATAAATGCTTATTCTTATTTCTTCCCTTCCCTGTCATTATTTCCTGATTTTTTACTTAAGACTACATATATTCTGTATTAACTTAATTTTTTTTAACTTTACCTGGGCCCACGGTAAATCAATAATAAACCTTCCACAGGGCATGATCACAGGTAAGGAGGCTGTATTGTGTAACCTGTACATAAGGAATAAATATAAGAGACTGAAACAAAATTTGCCATCAAACTTTTAGGAAACAATTAATATCAATACTACACAAATTATTGTTGAAAACTAAGCAAGCATTCTACTAAACTTCTTGAAAGAGACAAATATAGTCCTAAAACTTATCATAGGGAAGGCTATAACAAAAGAGAACTATAAACCAATGTTATTAATGAATATGAATTCTAAAATATACATAAAATCCATCAGACTACAGGAATTCATTCAGAAAATCATTAATTATGATCAAGTTAAATTTGTTACAGGGATACAAAGATATTTCAGCATTAGGAAAATAGTGAACCATAATTTATCATATTAAAAGAAGTAAATTAGCATTTTGCCAATGTTTACTAGTTTCCTTTCTCAGAGATATAGCTAGCAACTTTGGCCTTTGGCGCCAGGGATAATACTCATAAAATTCATTCCAGAGTAAATAACACAAATATGTTCTCAGGCCAATTTTAAAAATAAATTCAATTGCATAGGTAAGGAGAAAGGGCCCAGGACAAAGATTTGGTTGAAGAGATCCAGGAAAAGAAAAAGAAAGAAGCCTACCTTTCATTAATTTTATTTTAACTAACTATTGTTGGTAAGTAGATGCTAAGTAAGTTGTTTCTGTGTTGATAAAGGAGTTCAAACCCCCTATAAATTTCAGCATCCTGAGGTAATATCCCCTAGACAGCAAGTTAAATATGTACAATTATTTTAAATATATGTCCATATTTGTCATGCTACACAAGAAAACAAGCAAGCAAACAAAAACAACAAAAAGGTGAAAATACCATTTTGTGATCCACATTTAGTCCCCATAAACCTCTCTCTGGATGCACATGACTCTCAACCATCTTTGATACTGGAATATCTTTCAAAAATGACAGTATGCAAAAACGTTTGAGGGCAAATAATTTATTTTCTCTGACTCATTTCTATAGCTATTGTCTAGCCAGTGCAACAAACACCTAGTGGGAGGTAGAGGGAGAGAGTAGCAAATGTTTAAGAATGATGATGAGTCAATGACTATTAGAAAACTTGGAAAAAAAAAACAGAGGAGAGGGGAAAATTTGAATTGGATTGGTGTCCCTAGGAAGAAAAAACACGTTAGCTTTAAATAAAAACAAATTTCCATTTGGAAACATTTGTCTAGATGCCAATTATCTTTTTCTAAAATATCCAATTTGACTGTTAGAATATTGTCAAATTAAAGTTGAATTGTTAATACATAAATTTTATTTGGAAAACACTTGGTAGGGGAGTCACAAGCAAAGGAATTCTCTTTTTTTTTTTTCAAGAAAGGATTGATAAGATGATTGGGGGAAATAGTTTAGTTAGCACAAACAGCATTTATATGGGAGTTTCCATCATTTGCATACTTGCTTCACATCAACTACTATTCATAATTTCTTAAAACATTAGTTCCATTTCATTCTTAGATGGGAAAAGGGGCTAGAGATTGTCAAAGTGAAATCTAGTGTTTTCCATATTCTTTCTCTATCAATTCTAAGGTTTCAATTATTTTGCTTCAATAATAACCAAATAGCAAAGTCTTTGTGGCTATCAAAGCTGAACAGGCACAGTACCTTCCTCCATCTTCATGGCAACCTTTCCCCCTTGGTATCCAAAATCAAAGGATTCAGAACTAGAAGGAAGTATAGAGATCATCTAGTTCAGTCTCTTCAGTTTACCAATGAGGAAACTGAAGCTCAAAAAGATAAAGGACTTTTTAAGGCCCTTTTTTACATCACCTAATGGCTGAGAGTCAACATAAGATAGAAGAAAACATACTGAAATTAAACTCAAAGAACATGGAATTTAATAACAAAAACAAATAGACTTATGTAACAATTTAAGGTTTGCAAAACACATTACAAATAACTCATTTGATCCTTATAACAATACTGGGAAATAAGGGCTTTTATAATATCTATTTTATAGAGAAGAAAACTGAGGGAGATGAGTAATTGCCTAGAGTCACACAGCTAATAAATGGTTGAGTATATTTGAAATCATGTCTTCCTGGCTCCAAGTCCAAAGCTTAATTTCTTGAACCACCTAGCTCTCTATTTTGAAATGTGGCTCCCTTAACCCATGGAACCTTGGGAGGTCACTTTAAGCTACGTACCTCAGTTTCCACCATTTGTAAAAAATGAAGTAGTTGAATAATTTAGTGGTTTTTAACTAAGGTCTATGACATTTTTTCAATATTTTGATAACTTCATTTTAACATAATTGGTTTCCTTTGCAATCCTGTTTTTTTTATTTTATATATTTAGAAACATGACTCTAAGGAGACTTTGCTAAGCTGCTCACAAGATCCATGATACAGAAAAAGATTAAGACCCTCTGAACAAGATGAATTTGAACATCATGTTCAGCTCTGAGCGCTTTGATCCTCTCTATAACAAAGATTGCCCCCTTCTGTAACAATACACAGCCAAGTCCTTCTCTGAGACCCTAGCTCTTCCAATGGCCAATTCATTGGGACTAATCCGCTCCTGCACTTTCATTATCTTTTTGGACACCAGAGACACATTGTGCCATCAACAAATGATTATAGACAGGAGTTTTGCTCTCTCACTCTGGATTTGGAGCACAGCTCTTAGCAAACTGGACCTCTGACCTTTTCCCTAAGGCATGCCAGCAGCCAATGCAGTTTATTTTTTTTTCTAGTATTTATTGCAGTTGAAAATGAAGCAAAGAAAGGTAAAAATGCAATTCTCAGAAAGAATCAGAGAAAATATATCTCTGGTCACTGAATCCCTGTGTGATCTTGAAGAAGTGCCCATATTCTTCCTTTTCTTGAGGAGGGAATAGTCCTATTTCCTATTTTCAATGCATATTTGTACAAGACATCATTCTGTCGTTGCTACTTATAAGAGAAGTCTCTGAATTTATTTATTTCCATTACATTAGAAACTCTGTCTAATCCAGGCATTAATAGTATACAAGCGGTTTGCTTGATTTTTCTCAATATACTAGAGAAGTTAAACATGTAATCTGTGACACTCTCAAATGTCTAAACCAGATTAGAATGTAATTAGAAAATAATTAACAAAATTTTAAAATATAATTAATCATAGACAATTTTAGACTTTAAAACTAAATCAATAGGTAGTTTATAGGAATCCATATACTGTTTAGTGACTCTAAATCTATTTGTTGATATCTCTGTTCAAGAGCATCAACTTCTGTCATCTTTTTTCCTCTACTAGCCCACTTCCTTACTAAAACTATAGCTAAATCTCAATTAGTACAAATAATGAATCCTCTGAAGTTGTTGCTTATTCAAATTCCCACCACATATTTTCATTGGATGGGTCTTATATTTTATTTTATTATAACTTCCAATTATATGGAATTTGAATATATTCAAATATTTGTAACCACTTGAAAGTCGACAGTATTTCCCTCCAATTCCCTCAGGGCCCTATGTAATCAATAATTAATCCAGAGAGGAGTGGTAGAGTAGAAAGAATCTGAGCTTTCAATTCAGAGCATCTGGATCCAAATCTTAAATCTGACACTTCCTATTTGTGTGACATTGGCTGAGTCTTAAATTTATTAAATTTCCTCTATCTCAGTTTCCTCATTTGTAAAATGAGGAAATTTAATTAAATGGCCTCAAAAGTTACTTCTAGTTCTAGAACAGTGATCCAAATAAATCACATACACGAAGTACCTAAACACACACACACACACACACACACACACACACACACACACACAGAGACAAATTTCTAATGGAGCTCCTCTATAGAGAAGTGTGTTTCAGTGACTTTTTCATATTTTGCCTACCCACAGGGGCAGTTCTGATATCATCATATTCATGGTCATAAAGTATAAGAAGTCAAAGAATCTGCTTTATGTCACATTAATTCCATTATTTCTACAATTTTTATTTCTTTTCACCAATACCCAAGTGTTTTCAGACATATGCATACACGAAATATAAGAGCTAGAAATGACCTTAGGCTTAATTATATCCAGTCTCTTCATTTTATAGATAAGAGAATATGACATAACTGTGGTCTGAATCATCTATCACAATATTTCCTATGTTGCATACTTCTTTAAGTATTTAAGCATATTTAAGTATGCTTCTCCTACCCACATCTCACCCCACCAATACTTTTTGAATGCATATCACAGATAGAATGGACAAGAGATTGTAAAAACACTTTACTCTTCCCAAATTGCTTTTAAAAGTGTATATCGCCACAAGGCCATTTACATCAGACATTAAAATATGGAAATTATGTTTTTTAATTTCTTGCTAAAACATTTGAGAAATCTCCATTTGCAAAATATAAAAGATTAATAAAATAAATAACTTATCCCAAGGTTAATAGCTATGGTTTTGCTGCAAGGCTTTCTTTGAGCTAAGGAAAAAATAAAAAAGTTTAGCAAAAAAGAAAGGAGACATTAAAAGCCAATTTATGGAAATTACAAAGAAAAGAGAATTAGAGAATAAGTTATCTAACTTGGGGAGGGGTTCACTAATGAAAGGATTAACATGCAGTAAAGGGAAAACAAAATTAGTAAGTCAAATTAATTAGTAGATCAAAGAATTAGAAGGTAAGTTCAAAAAGAGTCTGCAAATACTATATAACAAAGGAGGACTGGTACACAGTAGTGAAGTTTCAGGCAGCTCTAAATGATACTATAAATTAAAGAGTTGAGTAGAAGTGAGAAACAGACATGGAAAAATACTAAAAAAAAAAAAAAAAGACAAAAAATAGTTTTCACAGTAGGATGCTAAGGTTTACTTTCATTTTTGAGGTATACTGTGCTCAAAATTATCATTACTATTTTCTTCTCTTCCTTCCCTTTCCTCCTGATCATCCTCCAATTCCTCCATTACCACCATCCCTAATTTTTAAAAGAAAAAATAATGTGTCAAATATACATTCCAGCAAGGGGATCAGGGCTTGAGCCAAAGAACAAGACAAAGCACAGGGACCTTTACAGAGCCTCAAATGTTGAAGAAAATAAAGAAGGCTGCCATTACACTAAAGAGAGCCTTGGCTTTTGACAGGACAAAGCCCAGGATGGGGTAAAAAAGTTGCTGCTAAAGAGATTGGTTCCTAGATTTGTCAGTGATCAAACTTCCAATACACCATCCCTATCCCTGTCCCTGTGTCAGCCACCATAATCATAGTAGCCCCTACAACAATGAACTTGGCAGCTATGTTTGGTATTTTAGGAAACATTACTGACCCTGGAATTTTTCCAGCTGGCTAGCTGAAGGAAGGAACCATTAGAGATGAGCTTAGCAACCAGCTGATATACTAGGGATAGATAGATACAGACATAGGGCTGACTAGATCAATAGGTTAAAAAAAAAAAACTGATCCATAATGGAGAAATAAGAAAAGTAATAGTGGTCTGATCTATCTCCTCCCAGCTCTTTAGGAAGAGACACGCACATATTCTCAAAGTTTGCCAGCCTTTTATTTACTATCATTTTCTGGCTACACTGCATTGATATTTCATGAATATACCTCCTTCTAGAGCTTCTTTTGGTATGAAAGAGACTTAGTTCTTGAAGATTATGCCAGAATAGCAGAAGGTCTACAGGATATTGCCATGAAAGATAAGCTTTGAGTCCTGGACTACATTGGGCCTCCAGGAAATCTCTTTTCTTTTCTCTTCTTTGTTCCTCTTCTCTCTATTCCCTTTCCTCTCTCTTACCATAGCAATTCATGGAAAACTGTCTAAAAGTTTTCAGCATTGGAATGGCCACACAGAAGGAATTTTCAGCATCATATAATATGTTAAATTTTGATGTTTTTATTATCCAGTGAGAAAAGCAACTCAAGGACCTTTGATGCAGTACAAAAACTTAAGACACATCCACCATATAAAGAGTCACCAAACCCGTATCCCAAGAAGCTATACAGTGTGACAGATGCAAGTACCTGGCCTGGCGACCAAGGGCCATGACACTGGGGAAACAGCTACAAAGTATGTGGTGTGCAGTCATAATTGTTCTCACAGATGAATGCATCTTCAGCAGTCCTTGGACTCCCTTGATTCTATGATAAATGTGGAAAGCACCAAGGTTACAGAAAAACTTCCTGGAGGGTCTGTTCCATCTAGGAAAATCTCTGTTCCCAGGTAAGGGGAATAAACCTCTATAAACACATAGTAAGGTTTTTAGCAACAAAGTACTACGTATAAGAACAGTGTATAACCTATCTTCCATGTGAAATCCTATGAATATCCCATTACCCTGAAGCCCTTCTGAGACTCCACTCAGATCTATCCCCCTGGTAGAAATACAGGTGGCAGAAGCACTGGTCTGAGTTAACTGGACTAGAGAGGAACACAGCCTCTTTCCTCCTTCCCACTATGGCCTCTCTTCTTCCACCCCCTGGTCCTTTCTTTTGTAAGTAAAGCAAACCCTAACAGATTTCTTTTTTAAAATTTTCTATCAGAGTAATTAAGAAGAGGCAGAGAAGATTACATTTACTAGGAAAGGGGATCATCGAGTTACATGTAAGATATGCTCCTAAGAAATTGAATAAAATGTCATTCCTTCTAATAATATTATAATAATTTATCAAAGTGGTTTTTTCTATGACATCACCTTAGATGCTATTTTCCAGGTGACTCTTACATGGGAGGAGAGGCTCTTGTTTAACCAAAAGCAGGATATAGCCTTAAAGGAAAAGGGAAAATCCCTAAGCTGTAGCTACATTGTTAGGACACTTTCACATTTTGACTTTACAAGATACCAATTTTGTAACATAGTATTACAGATTTAGAGCTAGAAGAGAGACCTCAGATGCCATCTACCTACTATTGTAGTCGAGCTCCTTCAATTTACAGATAAAGAACTGAGGGCCACAAAGGCTAAGTGATTTATCCAGTTAGGAAGTACCAGAGAGGATTTGACCTCAGAACTTGCTGAATCAAAATCTTACATTCTTTCCACTATGCTATAATGTCTCTATATCAACATACTTAACATTGCAAAAAGTATTAATCACTGAAATATAGTATCGACTAGAAAGATATATTTTATTATCCTTGGTTGGTGGAGAGTGGGAAACTAAGCGAAGAATTTAGGATAATTGAATAATAGATTCATGAAAGAAATAAAGTATAAAACTCTAAGTTCCGATGATAGTATGGAGTCATTCATTTCATCTGTTCTGACTACTGGTACTTTTACTCCTTTTTTTTTTTCCAAATCAATCTACCTTGTTATATGCAAAGACCATTTCTTTTTTGATAAAGCAACCATGTGGTGAATAAGGCCCAGGATAGTTGGGATTGTCGACGCTTCTCTGGTCTACTACTTATAATTCAGTCTTTGCTGATTGCAACCATCCACCTAGACATAACTAGAACACACCCACCAAGACATTATAATAGTCAGCACAAAAATCATGGGATAGTAGAGTCTCAAATCTAAAGCTGGACTTCTACTGTCTCATTTTGGAAAGTGTTTCCTGCGCAGGAAAAAATTCCTAATATGAAGAGTAATGGACAATGAAGGTAGTCTGGGAATTTGGCATCAGATCTGATAGATCATTTACTGTCCCAAATGTGTTTTGAATACACATAAGCATACAAAATTCCAAATCTCCACTGAACATAGATAATTTTCCACACTTTTGTTTTATAATTGATTTTAAAGGTTTTTTTTAATAATTGTATGAGTGGTAACAATAACTGCTAGTTGTGTGTATTCATGCGTGTGCATAAAAGAGAGAAAAAAAGAGAGAAGGTAGGAAGGAAGGAAGAAAGATAGTAAAAGAGAGAGAGTGAAAGAAATAGTGTGAAAGAAATAAAGAAAGGAGGGGAAGGAGAGAAGAAGGGAAAGGGAGAGAGAAAAGGATAAAGAGATCCATTATGTAGAAATTCATCCAAATTTGAATTCTAGGCTTGATCACCTGGGACAAAGAATTATTGTGGTGTCTGGCTTCCATCAATAGATCCATAACCTCTTAGTGTGGATGCTCCCTCCCTTCTAGAACAGTTTGCAAACACTCCATTCCATCTCCCTCTATGGGACTTTTTGAATGTCTTTCCATAAATCCATAATTAAGTATATACTAAATGTTGTATAATATTTGCTCTTTTTCTTTTAATACTTGGAAATACCAAACAATCAATTTAGAAGCATTCCTTTTGGTACTTACTAGACACTAGGCACACACTGTGGTGAGAGCTGAGGATTAAAAAGATAGAAGTGAAACATTCCCTACCCTTTAAAAGTATATATTCTAATGGGAGAAATAATATATAAACATGTCTAATATATACAAAAGTAATACATACTGGTGATGAGAGAGGGCAATAGCAAGGGACAGAGGGTAATACATACTTCACGTAGAAGATAGCACATGAACTGAATATTAAAGAGAACCAGTGATTCCTAGAAACAGTATTTCCATAAGAGAGAGGAAAGATAGGAGAGAAAAAAAGAGAGAGAAAAAAAGAGAAATGGAGACCATTGTGTACCAAAGCACAGGAACAAGATGGAGTGTAATAGAACAGAAAATGGGCAAAAATGCCTGGAATGCAGAATGCAAATGAGGAAGAGAATACAGTAATGTGTAACAAGACTTCAAGGTAGAAGTTATGAAGAAATTTAAAATATAGTATTTTACCTATAAGGCAATAGGGAGTTACTAAAGTTTGTTGAGTAAAGGGATAACATAATCAGACATGCTTAGGAAAAATATCTTGGTGACTATGCATAGGCTGGGTTGAATAGAGGAGAAACATGACGTAGCGAGACAAGTTAGAAGACAATTGCAATAGTCTAGGGGAGAAGTAATAAAGGTCTGAATTAGGGTGCTGACTATGTGAGTAGGAAAAATATGTGAGAAATATTGTAAAGTCAGAAATATCAATAAATAGATACATAGAGTGAGAATGAGAAATTAAGGATAACAAGATTGTGAACATGGAAAACTGAGAATAGTGGTACCTTGGACAGCGAGAGAAGAAGGCTTGAATTAAATTTTTAAAAAAAAATAACATTAAGTTTAAAATATTTACAGGATGTCCAAATTGAAATGTCTGCTAGGGTATTGGAGACACTGGCCTGGAATTCAAAAGAGAAAAAATAGAATTAGATACACAGATCTGGAAGTCATCTGCTAAGCAATAGTAATGGAACCTATGGGAGTAGTATTCAAGCTGTCCAAACTTGATCCACTTACTTTTTATTCCAGACATACAAGGCCTTCATGATGACTTTTATGAACAACCTCATGGATGGGTTTTATATATCTAGCTTTCTGTCTTACCCTTCACACAATTGCTATGTTGAATCTTCTGTATCTTGGGCTACTTAGGGAAAACATTTTAATGAAATCAAGTTCCTCTCCTCTGGTACACTGTCACAGAAGTGGAGTGCTTATCATAAAAAACACACTTTTTGGCAAGACTAATATGAGCTGTGCTCATAGAACCATGGCAAATTGGATGTAAGATAAAATATTTGACTCATCTAATTTGCTGTTGGCTAGAGCAATGCCATGTGAGTACTGGGAGAACTTTACTGGAAGTCAAATAAAAGGAAATTGTTCACACTTTCTATAATGAGTCAAACAATATTCTTAGTTAATCCAATTTGTTTAGGATCAGTTTGTTACGTGGGGGAGAAAAGGGGAGAAGTACACTTATCTACCTTGCATGCTCCCTTCTCTAGATCATTTCATCTCAGCTACTTACCACCATATTAAACAACAACAAAAATAATAAGATTCAACAAGAAACATATATTAAGCATCTATTATGATTAAGGATCCATCATCATGTTAGACATTAAGGACATAAAGACAAATAAGTACGAGTTACTGGGACCCATGAAGCCGACATCTCATTTTAGGGATACAACAAGCATTTGGTAGTTGTTGTTTTCAATGAACTTGTGATTTCACTGATGTAGGAATTTCTGGTAAGGAAACTTTATCAATCAATCAATCAAGTTTTCATTTAAAATCTTCTATGAATCAAGCATTTTGCATGGCTCTAAGGATAGAGCTGAGTTCAGATAGTTACAAGCTGTATAACCTTTAGACAAGTCACTTAAACTCTCTTTGTCTTCTGCATCTATAAAGTGGAAATTACAATAGTATTTATTTCCTGGGGATATTGTGAGAGTAAAATGAGATAATTTTTTAAAGTGCTATAGAAAAGTTAGCTATTATACAAAGACAAAAATAAAACAATAACTTCCTTCAAAGATCTTATATTCTTTTCCATAACTATTTTGCAATTTACAGTTTTAAATACTTTCCTAGGGTATTGCAAAGTTAAGTGACATGCCTACAATCACACAATCAATTTGTCCTAGAGGCAAAATCTTACATCTCCTACACAAAACATTTAGACAAATAGATACAAGAAAAGTTAAAGTGGAAGAAATAATTTCTTCTTTTTATTTTATTCTCTTCCTCCAATTCAATTCCATCCTTCCTCCTAAAGCTACAGGAAGCATGATCTAGTGCTAGTTCTGTTGCTTTAGAGCATAGGTTAAAAGGCTTATTCCATGAGTAAAAAACATTGGAAAGCTCTATCCATGGGTCTAGCACCTATATTTTCTCAGATCCTTTGAAAAAAACTGACAATTACTGCAATAATAAATGTTAGTTTATCCTTCCTTTTTGTTGTCGTTGCTAAAAAATGGAATGTTCCATGTGAAATGTATTGATAAGTAATGGCAATATTTTAAACCATGAATAAAAGACTAAAAAATACAAGGTTCTAAATAATAGATATAAAATAGCAAGAATTGGACTTCTGGATAATGATGAAGCATGAAGAAGAAATGAAGAGATAATGGTCTTATTTAGATTATTAATCTGAACTTCAGTGGATTCTTTGATGGTTTCTAGCTAGTCTTTTCTATTCATTCAGATTTACCCATCTTTTGATCATCAGTTGAAGTTTGGATTATAGGGATTCAGTAAGGTCACAAAACAGAGCAAGACATCCAGGCTCCAAGACACAGACTGCATCCACCAAGAAGTAAATAAGCCTTCAGTAATTCAGTGAAAGCTACACCCATCAAACAAGCAGGGAAACCAGATATTTCTACAAAGATGCTAAGAAGGAGTAGATAAAACCTAATTGAGATCTTTTCTCTTCTTTCTGAACTTTGTGGAAGGGGAAGGAGGGCTCCAAGCAGCTAAATACCCACATGTGTGAAGGATTAGAGCTGAATAGTAAAAATGAGGAAAAATAAAGTAAAATGAATATGCATAGGTGTTGGGGAGAGGGAAGAAGTAAGCATATTTATCAGTCTAAAATACATCATAAGGCATGAGCAGAAAATTTTGAAAAATAGAACAACAAAAAAAATAATCAATTAGAATAAGATAAGCAGCAAAGATTAAGTACACAAAGAAAAAAATGGTTTGCTTGGGATCTTATCTTCAATACCATCTTTTATGCTGAGAAAATGTTAGCTAATGCCACCATTTCTACACACATTAATCTTGCCTCATACAGTATAACTGTTCGCTGCCTTGCAGTTTGAACAAGTATAATCATGTAGGCAGTATAACTGGAGTTAAGTATCTTGTGAACTATTACCCCTATTGGGGAGCTGTCAGTCCAAATGGATAAGTAGCAGCATTAGGGAACGCTTTGGACACCACTGATCTGACTGACCACCTTTACTGACTTTCAAAAAGAACTAAATTCAGAGTGTGAACATTGTCCAGTTTCATAAGCCATTCATATTGGGATCATATGCTCTAAGAAATTCTCTTTTCAGAGTCTAGCCTTTCCCTCTCATCTGGTCCTTTGTATTAGCTTGTAAAATGTATAGATTCCATAATATCATGGGAATTAAGTTCTCAGGAGTGTGTGACCCATGGATAAGGGCTCCATTATTCTGAATCTGTCTAAAATTCTTGGAAGCAAATAGGGAATTCATAATGAGTTATTAAGTTCATGACAGGTTATAGCCACTGATATGAATTTGTCCCAAATTAGATAATCAAATTCTTAAATGAAAATGTGCATCCCAAGAATCTATATTATCTTACCCCAGCCCCAAGATTCCTTTAAGGCATGACTCCCATGAAAGAAGATTGATTAACCTTCTGATCAATCCTCATTAAGCATTTAGATAGAATGAATTCCAATTATGTAAATATCTAGCCATTTGGCAGGGTTTTGTTTTGGGGGAGGTTGTTTGTTTGTTTGTTGGAAGATCTGAATTCATGCAATAAAAAACCTAGTAATTCCCTCTATCACTGACCTTGAGCCAATCAACATAGACTAGCCTAAAGTTGAAGCTGACTCTATTATTTCATAAAATAGAAGCATATTTACTCATTTTGTCTGGTGCTAATCTCTCATGTGGGACCAGGTTTGTTTTGTTGTGATTTTATTTTAATTTCAAAAGAAGCCAAAAATGTGAATAAACCTATACAAATCTTTAAGAACAAAGGCTACCCCCAACTCTCCTACTGAATCTTTAGATCTTAGGACAAAATTCCATTTACATTAATGGGAGTCACAAAATTAAAGTATTTTCAAGGGAATAAACACTAGTGAGGGAGAAGAATTGCTTAAACTTGTACCAGGGGGTATGTAGAGTGTAATGAGATGGATTAAAGAAAGAAGCATTTAGTCTAACAGGGAAAATCTCTTAATGAGTTTCATTAGACTGTGGAATAGTGATAGAAAAGCCCATTTCAGAACAGATTAGAGAGGACCATGTAAATATGAGGAGCAATTCCTTAATACTCAGGCAAAGAAAAGATGCCCCAATAGTTTGTTGCTGTTTTTTTTTCCCCCAACTCAAATGTTTACCATCCATCAAGTTTCCTACTTTAATCTTCTTTGATTGTTTAAGTGAACTTAGTTATACTCCCTTATATCCTCAGCTGGACAAATTGCTCCCCAATCCATTCTCATCCCCAAATGTCATGCTGTCAGTTCAAGCTCAAAATTAATTAAAAAAAAAAAAAAACCCAATCATTTTTATTCCCAAATCAGATTTCTTATCAAGATATCTCTACGGTACTTTCCTACCAAACTCAAAATGTTAGAGAGCTCTTCAACTCTTTTTTCATTCATTCATTAAGCACCTTTCTCTCATATTTTTTCTCTCTTATATAATTATTTACTATTATGGAATAATTATTGAATTACATTGACTTAAAGAACGTTGTTGATAGACGAGATTGCCCAAATTCTTGGGATACATTCCTTTCAATCCTAAAATGGGAACCTTAAAAAGAATTAAATCTAAGGTAAATTCTGCTCCCTTGGATTCCACTAAGTCAGGTCTGTTAGATCTTTTAGATCTTTGTCTAGAATAGAGGTAGATCCTTTGTCTAAATTGTCTAAAATTAAGAGTGGTACGAGAACAAGAATGTTCAAAATCACATCCTTCAGCCTTATTACAATGGGTCTACTTTTCATCAAAATATTAATTCTTTTAATCAATTGTTAACCAATCAGAATCAGTTACTACCCCCAGGAACATCCATTATTCCAAGTGCATATAAGTGTTGAATGAATCCCATGAGGAGTCTTTGGCATTCAAGAATGCCCCTTTTAGTAATTATCTCCTAGAATGATAATACAATTATTAATGATCTACAAACTATATCTCTCACATTTTTATAAACTTTACAAAACATTATGCCAGGTGCTAGAGGACACAAAAACAAAAATAAAAGTTTTTGGCCTAATGAAATTCACAGTTTACTAAGAGTATACAACATATGCAAAGAGAAATAAATGAAAAGTATGTAACCCAGACCAGGAAGACCAAGTAATTTAGAATTTATTCCTCCTTTACAACCTTTACAACTCCTACTTTACAACCTTAAGAAGATTGGTTCAGAGGGTATCCAGTGTCTCTGCTAATGGCTCAAGGCCCCTCACTAATGGAGTTCCCCCAAATATAAGGGGTGTTCCCCTATAACCCAGGTCCATTAACCTAAAAGTTATACAGACATATTTACTTCAGAAAGTATAATTATAAATATACAATATTTCAATATATAATAAATATAAAAATATAAATACAAATAAAAATATAATAATATATTTATAATAGTTGCAATACAATTATATACTAAATATACAAACTTGTCACAACCCAACATGTACAAAGCATAATTTCTCTCCATCCCTTAGTGGGATGGGAAAGGAAAGGGAATTCCTACAGGGCAGCACCCCTTAGGCTTACGTCTCAGGTATCTTGGCTTCCCTCACTTCTATGCTGAGTTAGTTGGTTATACTGCTTGTAATGTTGATTCCAAGCTGCCATGGCCTGAACTCCCCAGGGTAGAAGAGGAGAGCAAAAGGAAGTTCTTCCTTTTCCCACTGGTTCAGTTCATGGTACCCATGCTGTAATGAACTATAATCTTCATCCTCTGGTCAGCAGATAACAGTAAAAGGAAAATATCAATAAAAAGGAGTGGCAGAGAGTGAACAGCTTGATCTAGCTAATTTTAAAGATATTTAAAGATAATTTTAAAGATTTTAACCAATCAATGGCTCCTCAGATGGTTGGAGATGCAAAAGTTTTCATGTTAAAACAATCTGGACATGCTTCAAAGGCTCATCAAGGGTACCTTCATGTTCAAAAAAGCCCACATTACAAATATAAGAAGCAAATTAAAAGTAATTTTTGGAGGGAGAAAGAGAACTAACAAAATGGGGAGAGGAGCATAGGAGAAAAAAAGAGCCTGCCTGACATCGGCATCTAAGCTGAGTTTTAAAAATAATTGGGGATTCCATGAAGAGGAGTTCAGGAAGCAGTCTATTCCAGGCATATGGAGACAGATAAACTTTTGTGAAGGAAATGACAGGACCCAATGGAGGAGGAGGAACAGAGACCCAGATATCAGCCTGAGCATCCTTCCCACCGTCCTTGGCTGCAAGAGCCTCAGAAATTTTAAAGAGTTCAGGGGATTTGGGTCGGTTTTCCTTCAGTCTCTTCATCAAGAGGACAGATGGAAATGTATAAGGAAAGTAGACTCAATGGTGTACAGAGTCCAACAGGCAAGCTATACCATTCAAAAGAGTACATGTTGAGGAGTCCAGCTGAAAGACTTCTAGCAACTATGACACATGTGCTTTCGAATTTGAACCCAGTTTGCTCTATACTTTGTAGGTACTTATGGAAATCTAGGCCATAGGATTTTAGAAAGTTGTTTTGTAGCACTTTTTCTTGCTATCTCACTTTAGTAAATAATCCCTTTTCTAAAATAGGGCTGATTAATTGATATCAGGTGATAATCTGGTGGTAAAAGAAAGGGGGGGAAGGGGAAGTTTTTTTTTAATATGTAGATATGTATATTTATATTTATATATGTATAAATATAATTACATGCTATATTTATTTCTGCTAGATACTGTACAAAGCACTTATTATTTCTCACGAATATTATCTCATTTGAGTTGCAGAATAATTCCATGAGGTAGGCATTATTATTATTATTATTATCCCAACCATATAGTTGGAAAAAAAAAAAAGCAAACAGTGTTTAAGTAATTTGTCAAGGAAAACACAGCTAATAAACATCTGAGGCCAGATTTGAATTTAGATTTCCCTGACTTCAGGCCCAGTCCTCTATGTACCATGATACCAGCGTATTGATGAGACTCATGAGCTATAGTACTAGAAACTCTCCCCCAACTCTTCAGGGCTACCTCTAGAACCTTAAAGTGATATACTATCCATGTTCTAGAGATTCAAACTACTAGCATGAATAGAGGTTGATATAGTAACCCCAAATTATGAGATGGAATTAAGGAGATAGAAGGCAGAATATCACATAGAGGGAATAATGGACCAGTTTAAATGAAACTTAGAGGACATGAGAGGTAGTACTTTGAAATAAGTCCATAAAGGTAATTTGGAGCTATATTGTGAAAATCTTTAGATATTCAACACGGGAATTTGTATTTTCTCCTTTCCTTTCTCCATTGCCTTTCCACCCACAAGTCATCGAAATAGCTGACCATTCCTTTCCATTTCTACTATCTTCACTGTAGCCCTTCACATCATGTATGTCCCATTGAAGTATTCTCTTAACTAGACTTCATGCCTTCTATTTCATATTTCTTCATTCTATCCTTATCATTACTAAAAGATACTATCTCTATTTCTAAATCTTTGATGGATCCTTATTAAAATTAATTAAATAAGCATTTCTTAATAATCTACCATAATGTCAGCATAATAATGAACACTAAACTTCTTGTGCATTAAATCATCTACAAAGACTACAACTGGCATCTTCAACAATTTTTCATGTTTCCCCACATTAACTCTTCACTTCAGCCAAACTGATCTCTTTATACTATAACAAATACCCCATATAATTCTTGCTTCTAAGCCTTTGCCCAGGATGTTTCTTTGCCCTGAAATGCCCTCTCCCTTCTCCCTCTTTATTCAAGTGCTAATCTTTCTTGGTTAAGTTCCTTCTCTTCTGAAAGGTCTTCTCTAACTCTCTCAGCTCTTGTAATTACTCCTATTTAAAACTCCATATTGCTCATCCAGCACTTACTATGTAGTTTTTTGTGATATCTTGAATCCCCAAGTGGATTATATTCTCTTTTTAAAAAAATGACAATATTGTAATCTCCAACATCTGTCAAAGTTCTCTAAATTACATTTGAGGCTTAAGAAATAGATACAGATAGTAAATCCGTAGCATTATACATATTGTTGGATACCATTATCCCAACTGGAATGTGACTCTAACTTATAAATAATCAGTTCTTTTACAGTTTGCAAAATATTTTCACATATGCTATCTCATGATTTTCACAATGCTTCTATAGAATAAGTAGGTCAAACATTATGATCCTCATTTTATATTTGAGATAAGTCAGAATCTAAAACTTTAAATAATTTATTAAAAATCACACTGAAGGGGGAAGTTATATGGCACAGTGGACAGAGCACCAGCCATGAAGTCAGAAGGACCCGAGTTCAAATCTGGTCTCAGACACTTAACACTTCCTAGCTGTGTGACCCAGGGCAAATCATTTA
This sequence comes from Sminthopsis crassicaudata, assembly GCF_048593235.1. NCBI lineage: Eukaryota > Metazoa > Chordata > Mammalia > Dasyuromorphia > Dasyuridae > Sminthopsis > Sminthopsis crassicaudata. Next base: position 684,654,211 of record NC_133617.1, on the reverse strand, counting down.
ACCCCAGCCTCAGGAAAAAAAATCACACTGCTAGCAAGTAATTGAGCCAAGACCTAAAACTTTGGACTATAGATTGCTTTTTCATTGCTCAACAATATATTGGTCTTCCCCATAGACCCTAGGTTAATTCTGTGTTTTAAATTATTAAGGATCTGTGATTTCATTAGTATAGGGAACATCCAAAAGATTCTATTACCTCTATCAATTCAGGCTGACACCTTCCTGCAACTTAAAGCCTTAGAGCACTGAGAGTGGTATCCTACTAGCCTAGGATAACATAGCTAGTGTGCATCAAAGGTGGGACTTAAATCCAATACTTCTTTTCCCGGCCTACAATCCATTACTATTTTCCCATCATCCTGGGCTTTCATTATTAAAACTCTGTCATTTTTGTTTTGCTTGCTTTCTTGCTTTTAAATAACAAAAATCCCCAAAGTAGTGATACATATTGCTGTATCTGAGACTACTTATTTAGCTGGTATTCTCTCAGAAAAAGTGCGAAAGATATTGTATCTTAAGGAATGGCTAGCATTCTCCCTCACCTTCTGTAATCTCATCCACCATTGGATGAATTTAGTTTCCATATAGAAAATTTACAAATCTGTATTTCCAACTGTGGTCTCTCTGCTCCTAGAAAACCTGGGCATTAATCACCTTTATCTCAAAAATACATTTAACATCTTTAAAATTATAATCTTCTATGAATAGACAATTCTCAGATGATGAAATTGAAACTATTTCCACTCACATGAAAGAGTGCCAAATCACTACTGATCAGAGAAATGCAAATTAAGACAACTCTGAGATACCACTACACACCTGTCAGATTGGCTAAGATGACAGAAACAAATAATGATGAATGTTGGAGGGGATGTGGGAAAACTGGGACACTAATACATTGTTGGTGGAGTTGTGAAAGAATCCAGCCATTCTGGAGAGCAATTTGTAACTATGCCCAAAAAGTTATCAAACTGTGCATACCCTTTGACCCAGCATTGCTGCTATTGGGCTTATATCCCAAAGAAATACTAAAGAGGGGACAGGGACCTGTATGGGCCAAAATGTTTGTGGCAGCTCTTTTTGTAGTGGCTAGAAACTGGAAGTTGAATGGTTGTCCATCAATTGGAGAATGGTTGGGTAAATTGTGGTATATGAAGGTTATGGAATATTATTGCTCTGTAAGAAATGACCAGCAGGAGGAACACAGAGAGGCTTGGAGAGACTTACATCAACTGATGCTGAGTGAAATGAGCAGAACCAGAAGATCACTGTACACTTCAACAACAATACTGTATGAGGATGTATTCTGATGGAAGTGGAAATCTTCAACATAAAGAAGATCCAACTCACTTCCAGTAGATCAATGATGGACAGAAACAACTACACCCAGAGAAGGAACACTGGGAAGTGAATGTAAATTGTTAGCACTACTGTCTATCTACCCAGGTTACTTATACCTTCGGAATCTAATAATTAATGTGCAACAAGAAAATGGTATTTTCACACGTATATTGTATCTAGGTTATATTGTAACACATGTAAAATGTATGGGATTACCTGTCATCTAGGGGAGGGAGTAGAGGGAGGGAAGGGTTAATTTGGAAAAATGAATACAAAGGATAATGTTATAAAAAAAATTACTCATGCATATATACTGTCAAAAATTATAATATAATAAAATAAAATAAAATAAAAATTTTGCATCAATAAAAAATTATAATCCTCATATCCCTTTTGAATATACTTTTTGAACTTCTCATTTCAGTCAGTTCTAAAATCATTCTTCTTATCAGCCATGCTCATTACTTTGGAAGCATCACTGATTCCTTTATTCCATACATCTAATTAATCATAAGTCTTTTCTGATCATATATATATATATATATATATATATATATATGCATATATACATATACAGATATGTAATATATATATAACCATAAATATGTGTGTAAATATATGTGTATGGATAGATATAGAAAATATTTCTCAAGAGAAGCTGCAAGTTGAATGGATACCGTTTAGATCAGCAGAACCAGCCTGCATAGAATCTCAAGTTTTGTTGCTGCTTATTTCTCCACAACCAGATTCTTATCATCAAATACAACAAGCTGGTTCTATTCAAGGTTTACCAGGCTTCTTTCCTTATTCAAGGGAGAGTGAAGGAAATCAGGACTGGGAAGAGGATGTCCATCCCAGGGGCAAGGCTTCTGTTAAGTAGACAGAGCCTTCCAGAGAGTGAGTTGAGTTAAAAGTAAAGTAATCATGACGCAGGGACCCCACATCTTAGCCAGGGTCTCATTAATAAAAAGAACAGGCTCTGGGGCAGGGTTATCTCCAGGTGGGCAAGCCTGCTAATGAGAAGGTGGGTCAGGAACAAAGGATGTCAGTATCTAATCAAAAACATCCTGCTCCCAGCTGCATGGAGATATGGGTTAGTGTCTAGCTTTGCAATAAATACATTTGGCAGCTTGAAGTCTGAAAGGAAGGTCCCTTTTTCACTAGATTCTCTCTGTGGTACACGATACATACTTGGAGGCAACACATTCAGATTCAGATATGTCAGGATAACAGGGTATTTAGCAGACAAGGCCAGAACTCCCATGTTATACTACAAATATATATATATTTTTTAATCTTGATAGGACCCAAATCTCAGAAAACTGACCTCCAAGGAAACTTCTTTGCTATTCAATCACTGATAATAAGAATGATTATTAAATAAAAGATCAATATGTTAATTTTCTAAAATATTCATCATAATAAACTACCATTGAAATCATTGAATGGACAAAGCTATTATGGTGAGATTTTACTATCAAAAATCACAATTTCATGTAATAGCTCTCAGATTCTTAAGGTTTCAATCTTCTCTCTATGCAAGACTTTTTACAAGAGAAATTTTAAAAAACACTAATCTGGGAACCAGGGAGCAGGATTCTAATGCAAAGCCTACTCCTGGTTTACTATGTCCTTGAATTACCAACTTAATGGATTGCACCAACTCAATGAATAAAAACAATAGCTAATAATACCCAACATTTCTATTTATATATTATGTTCCAAATACTGTCCTAAGCCCATTCATTACATTTATAGTCTCATTTGATCCACACAATAACCTTATGAGGTAGGTGCCATTTTAACTCCACTTTGCAGCTAAAGAAACTGAGGCAAACAGAAGTTAAATGATATGCTCAGTGTCCCACAGCTAATAAATGTCTGAGGCCAAATTTGAACACAAATCTCTCTGAATATAGTCCCAGCACTCCACCTCATACCTCCTAGTTGCCCACTGGACTCATAGCTTTCTAAACTATGAAATGAAAGGATTCAATTAGATGACCTTCAAGATCTATAATACTAACTAAATGACTCTGAGGTTACTTCCAGATTAAAAGTATATGTTATGATTTGATATTAAAAGATATCATCTTTCAAACGTCCTAATTCCCATATCTTGCAATGTAGTTTCCATTATAACATTGAGGAAAATTAAGAAATATATATCTTTAACTTTGAGATGATATCCAAATAGAGAACTGAATTATTTGTATGCTGGTGAAGACTTAGCCCATGGGCTTGCAAATCCAGACTTCCAAAGATGAATTGAAGCTAATAAATGTGAGCCCTATAGCTACATTTCAATTTCAATTCTGAACTCACTAGTCATCAATTCCCTAATTTCTCAAACTTTATTTGCACATTTCCCATTAAAAAAATCTATTTCTGAGAGCAAGAAGTAGAACTGAATATTTCTCCTTTGCATTGATTAACTTAAGATAAGTGCCTATTTTGGGATTACTGATTGATTCATTCATTATCCCAATTGTTGACCATTCCCCATGCACTTATGAGAGAGCAGTTCCAATAATTTCACATCAAGAGCCTTGATTTATAGTTTCATTTTTCTGATTTGTGAAAGCCATAAGCTCATGCATTCAGACCAGCATTTGATAGAAGCTCCATTACTGCAGCTCTGCGTATTTATGGTGTAATGTATCCTGGAAGCTTACTCCAGCTATGGTGTTGCCTAATGCATTTTTCCATTTGACTTTAAAGTGGGCCATATAAGTTGCCATAGATAAAATGAGTCCAGTTGCTTAGCAGCTCATTCCAGAGTGATGTATAAATTGAAATTTTAAATCATATTGAGGTGGGAGGGTGGGGAGAAAAAGAGAGGAAATTTTCTTCAGTGAAGAAAACAGAAATGGCTTTGTGATCTGGAGTGTGGGGGAGTGTTGGGGAAAACTTGTTATGTCCCCTAAAAAAATATCTCTTAAAATCTATGAGCTACTAGTAAAACTGATAGGAAAAGTAAGGCTACTTGAATTTCTTGTTCAGAAGAACTTAACCCTAACCCAGAGTGGCGCAAGGGAAAATATACTGGATGTGGAGTTGGGCAGCAGTGAGGGTAGGGAAAGACATGGTGGAGCTCAGTCTCTAGCTCTTCTATTTAAACCTCCTTGGACAATGCACTTAGCTTTATTTTGCCATCAATTCCTCATCTGTAAAAGGAAGAAATAGGATTATATGGCATCCAATATATCCCTTGCTCCAAATTAATGATCCTTTCTGATCCCAGACTCATAAAGTCATAGAATTTAAAGCTAAAAGAGATTTTATATATCAATGGGTATCCCAGATTCTAATTGAGAAGAAACTCTTACTAACATGGAGGGTGTATTTAGGACACCCTCTTCAGAGCAGACTGATTGCATTAGTGATTTACTTAATTATCATCTAAAATAGCATATAAGGCATACAAAAAATTCACTAGCCAAAGTTAGCTAAGGTCAGATTAGGAAAAAAGAAGATTAATAAAAAGCATAATCTTTATTATTCACTCAATGTGAAGTCTTGTCTTTCATTAAAAATTCATTTCTATGCCTTATTAAAGAAAGTTGTCTTTGGAAGACCATTGGTCTTTACTCTGGAACAGTGATTCTCAAAGTATGGTCCAGAAAATCCTAGAAGTCTCAAACTCTTTCTGATAGTTCAAATCAAAGTTAGTTTTCATTTCTAATATGGTAAGTATATATATATATATATACATATATATATATATATAATCCACATAAACAAAATTTATTTGGATAGATCCTCAATAATTTTAATAGTATAAAGATTCTGAGAACAAAAGTTTGAAAATCACTGGTCTAGAAGTTTACTATGGGGCAAGAATTTGTTGTAACTGAGGGAGCTATTATGAACAAGAGATGGTGCAGACCTGAGACAATTTGGGGTAACTTTCATGTTTCCATCCTCTGTATAAATGAGATTTTGACATATATTGATATGTCACCCAGATGTGGAACTTTTTAGGCAAGATGATCAAAGTGTTTTTGTAGGATATTCATAGGGAATATCTGAGCCCTGAGGGAACCTCTCCAAACTGCTTTTAAGGGAATTTTATCAGCTTTTCTCTTCTAACAGGGCATTTTAATCACCTTAAGATATTTCTATATATTCTTTTATTAAATTAGTTTTTTTTTTACCTGAACCATTAGACTCTCAGTAATCTACTATACAGAAGAGTGATCAAGAGAATGATGATAGGATTGACATAAATGGGAAAGCCAGAAAGGAGCAGGAGAAGAGGAGTCCAGTTTTAGACATTCTATAGTTCCACTATAGAATCATCCAGGTAGAGATAATCAATACTCAGGTAGTTAGAAATGTTATGAGGCAGAGACAGCTAAATAGTACAGTGAATAGGGCGCTGTACCTAAAGTTAGAAAGATCTGAATTCAGACATTTACTAGCTATATGATCCTCATTTAATCTCTATTTTAGTATTCAGTGTTTAGTATTTATAAATACTGGTATCTACTTCCCAAAGTGGTTGTGAGAATAAGATGAGATAATATCTATAAAGAATTTTGCAAACCTCAAAGTGTATATAAATGTTATCTGTTATATTATCAAATTTAGAAACATTCCAAATAACTACAGTCCATTATGTGGGCATAGAATCTCTAAGTTAGAATTAACCTAACTGTTCCTGTTTATCAATTTCAATTGAAGTCATAATTTAAATACAGTCTAATTAGATTAATAAATGTGATAAAATCAAAAGCATTAATTGCTTATAATTGGTCCCATGGGACTAAGGAATTATAGATTTTCAGGGGGAACTTTAGTGATCGTAGAGTCCAATCTTCTCATTTTATCAACAAGTAAAATAAGGGTTATAAAAATTAAAAAACTTGTTCCTTGTCACAGTACTAAATGACCATTTAATGCCATTCCTTATAATAAATTCTATTTCCCTCAAGTTGCAGCTCCTCGAGTGATATCTGAGTCAAAGATGGAGAATTAACTAAGGCAGGTGGCATGTGAATAGAACACTGGGACTGAAATCAAGAAGACCTGGATTAAAATCTATCCTAAGAAATTTAGTAGCTGTATGATTGAACAAGTCACTTAATTTCTGTTTACTTCAGAATTATGTACTTCATAAGCCCCCACCATTGATTTTTTACTAGTCAAACATAAAACATAATTTAAATCAAAGACACTTAATGAAATAGCATAATAATTTTTATCAATAAAAAAATTGCTTCCCAAAAGCCTGAAGCATACATTAGGAAGTATGAGCACACCTAGAGAACACATGAAGAATCTTATGTAGATAACACTTTTAATCTGGACATACTGGTAAAAAAAAAAAAATACCAGTAAAAATCCAAAGCTGCCACACTACTGAGCCATCAGCATCTTCTGATGATGACATTGAGCTGTTCCCATCAAGCCTGTTCCCTATTAATTTTACATGATAACACAGGAAGTTTCTCTTAGCTTTGATAATTGTTGGTTTGGTAAAAATGCATGGTTGAAGAATTTTTCTTACCATGTCCAGTTTCTGGATTTTGTGAGTTTTCTTCATAAAATGAGTGAGCATTTCTACATTTCTTTTGGTTTAAATCTCCCATGGCTTTTCTTACTTTAGCTCTTTTAGAAAAGCATAAACTTGAAACACTACCTAGCCATCAGATTATTCTTCATTTCTGTCATAGTCTTGGACTTAAATCTGCAAAAAGAAAGCCCCTATATCAAATTCTTTGAAGGAGAGGTCCAGAAATCATCACAGAGGGAAAAAAAACAAGCTTCAAAAAGGTCAGTGATTATAATCATCTCATTTTACAGATGAGGGAGCTGAGATTTAGATAATTAATTGACTTGCTGAAAAAGTTACGTAGGGAGTAAGAGAGTTCACATTCAAACTCAGATCTCTGACACCACATAGAACATTTTTACCCTGTACACTGTTGGTCATCCCTTCCAGGACCAGGGCTTCCCAGTTGAGCATTCTCTCATCTATATCATTCTATTTCAATATCTTCAGCCTTGAATCTATTTTTGAACAATTTTTTCCAGTCACGGAGGCCTTCATTTCCATCAGAGATCCCTCTCTAGCTCAAAGCTAGAAATTCTATATAGCTTCCTATTTGGGCATCAAGCTTTATTAAGTAATTCTTATGTTCCAGGCATCCTGTTTAATTTCCAACCAAAGTTTCTATGACTTATTTTCAGTTGAGTTCTACCTCAGAAACACCAGAGAACTGTGTAAATTTGATCTTGTGCAGTATTTTGGGAATTTCTAAAATTTATTTTTATTTATTTTATTTTATGTATTAATCTTGGTATTCACATTGTTTCATACCCTCTGCTGAGTAAAGAGCTTCACCCCAAACTTTCATTTGAGGAGCACAGCCATCTCTTCATTTCCCACTAGGATGTATTCCTTTAGATTGCATTGTCATGCTATGCCAGATGCCCTCCCTGGTCCTTCTTTTAAACTATCATGTGTTGTCTTCCTCCATTAGATTTTAGATTTTTTTAAGGACAAGGATCCTCTTTTTTTTTTTCCTTTCTATATCCTGAGATTAGCACAATATCTGGCACAGGAGGGACTTAAATGATTATTGACTGATTGACTCAATATTTTGTAACTACTATGCAAATGTTAAGCACTAGAGGCAATTAACTGTCTAACTTCTATGCCTTCCACATTCCAGATATTTCATATAAACATATACATTTTCAGGATGTCTTACAATAGTTAAAACAAAACTCCCTCTCCCCAAGGAGAGTGAACACTGTCATTTATACACTAACTGAAAGCGTTCCTATAAAAAACTGAAATGAAACAACTATCAGAGGAGGTAAAAATCAGAAAAGTCTCCCTTATCTTCTAAAAAATTTAATTACTTCTATTATAAATTTACAAATGTGGTAGTCACTCTCCTGAAATGTGTAAAAAGAAGGAGAATACATTTATAGAGATGTAGGATTTAGAGCTGGAAAAGACTTTAAACTGAAATATAGCATCCTCTCCTCACAGATGTGGAAATTGAGACCTAGAGAGGCTAAATGATTTGTCTAATATTATACAATTAGGAAGCAGCAGGGCCAGAACTCAGATGCAAACCTTTTGATTGTAGATTCCCTGCTTTTCCCAGACATCCTGACATAGTTCTTTCCAAAACCAGATATATTCACCCATTTCTTTCCTTATCTTAGCAAAAGAATGTAATTCTATTTGGAGTCAAATTATCCTCTTGACAAAATATTAATTTTACAGTAATAAAAAAGACATCACATCTTGTAAAAGCCTCAAATATTTTCATAGTCTGAGTAGAGCTCTACAATAGTTTTACAAGGGTCAATGCACTGCAAGCCCTTGTGTTTATTCAAGCCAAGAGAGGCCCTGCTGATAAGCCCACTGCCCTCAGCTGGAGCTCAAAGGTGAGGAATATCAGCAAAAGCAGAAAAATTTGCCAACCACAAATATATCAAGGAAGGGGGGAAGATGGAGGCAATATAAAGAGAGTAAAGCAACAGGTCAGCAAATTGAGCAATAGAAGTTCCAAGGACACAGCAGGAGAGGAGGAATTGTCTTGGCAAGACAAACATAAAGTCAGTGGGTGGAAAAAGTAGAACAAGAGGGTGACCTGATTAAAATATATGGGAGTAACCCAGTAGTAGCACACAGAACTGAGGGTCTATGGCATTAGGAGTTATTTGGAAGGCTGGAAATGCTTTCAGGACCACATTTACTACTTTTTCAAAGGGTCAGTAGCTTCATGTTTAGGATTGAGACAACATATGCACTTCTTTGAGTTATATTGGATTCCTTTATTTACCTAAGATTTCATCTGTGTGAGGACTGCCCAGTATGGAAATTTGATCCACAAGTGCCAGATAGACAAATTTTATATAATATTTACTCAGAGAGTTATCTGGTTCAGTGACATTTAAATAATTTATGTGTGTCAGAGATCAGTCAAAACACATATGTGCTAAACATGGACTTAAGCACTGGAAATAGAAAGAAAAACATCCGACTTGAACCAAGCTCCAAACTCTAGACATTTTGCCATATTTCCTCTTAACTCACAGTAGATGGTTTCCAATCCTTTAATCTACTCAAACCTTCATGAGGGTAGACTGTGTTTTAGTTAACTTCACAGACCCTTCTGTGCCTAGGACAGTGCTCAATAAACATCAACATTGAATCTGAAACAATAAAAAGTAGGCTTATTTTATGTAGGTTTATTATATGTTGAATGGGATTTAAAGGCTGTGCAGCACTAACAATCACCTGGATATCATGACTTATGGCTGCAGCTTCTATATGCCGGATCTAATGCAGGATCAAATAGGAATCAATATGTCTCTGATCTGCAAGCAGAAAATTCTCATGACAGAGCACACCTGAGCAAAGGGGACAGTTTGTTCTTGCACAGAGGTGTACCTGAGACCAAGAATACAATAGGGCTTGGTATAGTGCCCTTCACCCAAGAGGTGCTGGGTTATTTGATGTCAAATTAAATGTTACTTTAAAACAAAAGCAATCTCAACTGAGGTGGATTTCCTTAGAATATTGTGCTGAGGCAAGCTTGATTTACATCCCATATCAGTGAAAACAGAATCAGGGTCCAAGGGGATTTGAAAGCTGGGAAAGAAAGATATTCGGCCAATTTCTATTATTTGTGTCTGTTGCTTATATGCTCACTTCTAATGCAGTGCTCTAAAAATTTTCCCTCAGGTACCACAAAATGTTCCCTCCAAGCCTATATGCAGAGTATAATAAAGAAGGAGAGCTGGGTAGTAGAGAATGGCCTTTTCCAAGAGCTTGCACACGGCTCCTGTTGCCAAGGTTACCATTTGCTTTGTCTCTTTGTTCTATGTGACTGCTTTCTGTAAGTCTGACAATGGAGAGAACCAGGTGATTTACACACACTCACATAGACACACAGGAAAACAGAAAATTTGTTTGTAAGGATGATGACCCCTCCTTGAGCCACCCTATCTAGGGAATGACCTGGAAAATTTTAGCAGCAAGAATGGTCCTTATGGTCTGCCTCAGAGGATGTCTCTTCCCATTGCTAAAAGTGTAACCCTCTCACATTTTCTATAATCAGGGAGTTTTCAGGACAATGAGACACAGAATACAAGCATTTATTAGATAAGCATCTAACTAATAGCATATAAAGGCTTCAAAAGTTTGGCAATTTTCAGATGGGTAGAGACCTGGAAACATGTCCAGACTCCTGCAGGTGGTTTTATTTATTGCTTTTTTATCTAAAATAACTGAGTTACATGGTAATTGATATTATTCAGTTCTCCCGCTTTTATTTTTAAATTGGATTGTTTTAAAGATAAGTAGGAATTTTCCAGTTGCACCAAAAATAAGTGATTTCTCAATGTGGTCTTTTAGAATGAAATTGATCATTTAACACTTCTTGCAGATGTATTCTAGGTAAAACAAAAATCAGAGTGGGAGGGAGGGAGAGGGATAGAGACAGAGAGACAAAGACAAAAAGAGAAAGAGACACAAATAGGCAGGAAAAGAAGACAGAGACAAAGGAAAGAGGAAAAACAGAGATAGAGAAAGATAGGTGAGACACACAGAGAAGAGAGAGACAGAGAGAGAAGAGAGACAGAGACACAGAGAGAAAAGTAGAGAGAAGAGAGACCAAGACCAGATAAAAAGATACAGAGAGAAGAGAGACAGAGACACAGGGAGAAAAGAAGAGAGGAGAGGAGAGAGACAAAGACAGAGAAAGAGATTCAGAGAGAGAGAGAGAGAGAGAGAGAGAGAAGAGAGAGAGAGAGAGAGAGAGAGAGAGAGAGAGAGAGAGAGAGAATGAGAGAGAGAGAAAAAGAGAGGGACAGAGACAGAGGGAAAGAGAGAGAGAGAAAGAGAAAGAGAGAGAGAGAGAGAGAAAGAGAGAGAGAGAAAGGGAGAGAAAGAGAGAAAGAGAGGGACAGAGACAGAGGGAAAGAAAGACAGACAAAGGGAGGAAGGGAGAGAGAGCCAGAGACAGAGCACTACAATTTGGAGCCAGAGAAAATATGAGCCTGCCTTCCCACGGTGCATATTTTTAGGATAAAAACTGAACCTGTTATTCCAATGGAATAGGGGACCCTTTGGAAAGGGGCTTTCTCTCCTAATGAGACCCAGTACCTTTTCTGCAATTTGCAGTTATAAAGAGTTGCCTAGAGCACTGAGAGTTTTGATTTAGCATGGCCATCCCAGCCAGCAAAGGTCAGAGCTAGGACTCCAACACTTGCCTCCCCAATTTCAAGGCTTCAAGTTATCAGCTGCATAAGATATATGCAAATTAAAACAATTCTGCACTCATTAGATTAACTCAGGTTTGAACGCTGGTTGAAAGAAGACAAATATTAAAGCACTGAACTGGTGATGGGGAAAGGCCATTGTAAAAATTCTGGTTTTTGCTTTTCTCTAATATTTTGTGTCACCTTGGATAAGTCTCTTTACTTCAAATCTCAGTGTCCGCATCTATAACATGAGGAGATTAGCCTCTTAGCAGCACCTCCCCCCAAATGATCTTTAAAATCTATGAACTTATTTGTCACAGGCATAGTGGGCTAGGGTGCAAACGGGATTTGAACATCCAGAGAAACATTAGACAGGGAAAAGGGAACAAGAAGCCAAGCAAATCAAGAATTGTCAAGGTGGCCACTGGAATGATCCCTCCCAGTGGGTATTGCATTTAAAAGGGGAGATTATCAATTTAATTATTGGGGGAAAAGTACAATTTATGGGTCCCAGTAACTGGAATATCACTAAACAGTTTGGAAGATATAAGCCAATCAAGGGACAACTAGATCTTTCAAGGAGCCTCTGTCATCAATGTTAGGATCAGGGGACTTTAGAAGGATTTTAGAAATCAAGTCTAACCCCTTCATTTTATACATACATTACTAAGGAAACTGAGGCTTTAAAAAGAGGTTAAATAGCTTATCCAGGGTCACTCAGCTAATATATAAGTCTGGGACAAGACTTGAGTTTTGATAGATTAAGTACTGTCTTTATCTTGTATGCATGTTTTGTTTTTATTTGTTTTAGGGTTTTTTCTTTTTTGTTTTTGCCTATCAACTCTCTCAGGAAGGCAAGAATTGTTCCTGTCTTTCTTTGTATCCCTACTGATTATCACAGATCCTCACTCAAAGTTAAGTGTTTCATAAATGTTTGCTGATTAGTTCTCAATCTACTACAAATTACTATGTCTGCTAATCAGGACATATAAGGCAATCATTGAGGCAGCTATATGGAGGATAGAATGAGAAAGGAGAGACTGATAGAAGGGAGGCTAATCAAAACGCTACTGCAATGGCCCAGGTAATAATAAAAGCTAGCATGTATAGAGTTTTTAAGGTTTGTAAAGCACTTTTAAAATATTGTTTCATTTTATCTTTACAACAATCCAAGCAAGTAGATGCTTTGATTATCCCCTCATTTTTATAGCTGAGGAAACTAAAGCAAACACAGACTTATCCAGGATCACACAGCCAGTGAGTGGCTGAGGCAACATTTGAACTCAGATCTTCCTGACTTTACATCCAATGCTCTATTCACAGTACCAGCTAGATGCCTTTGATGATAACAGATGATAAAGGACTGATGAGAGAGAGGAAAGGCTCATGGGAATAAAGAGAAAAAAAAATAAAGTGACAGGAAGTAGAATCAACAAGTCATGAAAATTGGATTACATGAATTCAAATGGCATGGGCGTTTTTCTTGAATGGATGGCCTGTGTGATTTGGGGTTCACCTGGACATTACCTACAAACCTAAACATTCCTGACATATTTGTTCCCCTAGCATTGAAATTTTGTGAGCTATCAAGATCATTAACCAGAAGTATCCATATAAATATAGAGCAGAGGCTCTCAGAACACTGTAATGGCATTTTCTAGTTATATATTTTAATAGATTTTCTTTAGCAATATAAAGGAGGTGGACCAGTCACAGTTTCCTTTTCTAAACAGGAAGAGGCTGCATGAAACAGCATGAGTATTGAGCTGGAAAAGGAGAATCTCAGTTCAAATGCTTCCTCTGACTCCATATTTGTGTACTGGGCAACTCATAATCTTACTTATCTCAGTTTCTTCATCTACCAAATGAGGGGGTTGAACTCAATGGCCTCTAAGATCTTTTCCAACTTTTTGTGGTCTTGTATTGTCCAAGGAATGCTGAGATATTAAATGATAGAAAAAGAAAAGTTTGGGGGCAAGGGAAAGGAGGAACAAGAATGATTTAATTTTTGTCTTTGTAACCCTAAGAACAAGCACAATGGCTAGCACATAGTCAATGCTTAATAAATGGTTATTGGTTGGTTGGAAAAACCATAGGAGAGCCTACAGGACTTGAATAGAAATACTATGTAGGATTTGTAAAAGGACATAGATAAAAATAGCATGCCCAGGATAACAAGGTATAAAAGTATATACGTTTTTCAACAGTAGAGACAGTGTCCATAGCAAAAAAAAAAAAAAAAAAAAAAAAAAAATTAACAGATTTAGTTAGCAAAGTATCAAAATATTTCATTTAACAGGGATCCTTCTCTCTCTCACCAGTTTCCACCCACTTCCATCAAAAGTCCTTTTCAAAAAGACACAAACAATAGATAACTTTTACAATATTAATGTTCTAATACAGTTTTCAGGAATAAGAACTAAATTTGCTATTTTACTAGTATAGGGAACTTCCTGGTGAAGACTTCTTTTATTCAATGGAAATCTCTGCATCTCATATGATAGGATTGGAAAGTTGTCTACAGCACTGACTTGGAATTGCCCACATTGCCATCAGGCATCAGAGTTGAGATTGGTCCTATATCTCCCTGACTTCAAGTCCAATTTCTTATGGCTATTCCATTCTACTTTTACTACTACTACTACTAATACTAATACTAATAAATTATAATATATAATATAATAATAATAATAATAAATGAAGGTAGGTTTTGTTTTAGGGAAACTCTAGGTATCAATATGGACCCTATGCAATTTTCCCAACACAAAAACAATTCACTCTTTTCCTTCTATTTGTTTTTAGGCCAACCAAATTGTCCATTTCTCATTTATGTCTGAGACATATGTGTTGACAACCCAATTCAATAGTCATCCTCAAGATGGCTCCAAGATTAGATATATTCATTATGCCATACTGACTCTTTATCATTTCCAGGATAGAAATTAAGCCAGTGAACACTCCCGTGGGTTCAACATCAAACTATATCTTTGTAGCAAATATAGCCTGGCAGTCCCAAATAGAATATACTCCAAACTTAAGGAACAAAAACAACTTGCCTCTTTGAAGCTATTGACAATCAACATAAAATGGATGAGATTGACTATCTTCAGAAGTAACCTACCCTCCAGAAGATGAATCATTATTAAGCTATTGAAAAGATAGTTATTTCCTGAACTCTCTTTAAAGGAATAAAAGAAATCTCATTTAAGATAATCTGAATGACCCTGAAAGTTTAGGTACTATTTATGGCTATTAAATAGCAAAGGAATAACAAGATGCTGCAGAAAATCCAATGTTGGAGTTGGTAGGAAGATTCCAGGGCTCAAAGGCCAACTTGGAAATTTGCTACTTAGACATCTTCTAGCTTGTCAGTAATCTTCCTGAACTTGGTACCCAGAAGAAAACCAAAGACTCCAGCAATGTTATGACCAAGACAGAATAGAGAGGATTATAATCTTCCTTTTCTGGATACTGTCTCCAAGAACAACTCCTGAAATCTCTGGATTTTGTGGTTGCCATGCTGCACCTTGGATTTGACATAGTCTAACATGCAATCAAAATTATTGTGCATATTTGGGGGGTTTTCCTCATTTTTTAATCTGCAGGAGGAAAAAGGATCAGTTTGAAAGATTCCTTAAAACCAAACAAGATGTAGCCCCCACAATTCACTTTGCACTTAGTCCTCTTTTGCTCTGTTTTTTTTTCCCTTTTTCCTTCCATCATGTTTGAGAAAACCCAAAAGGTCTATGGAAATACAAACAAGGGCAGAATGTTTGTTATAGAGCATTGATGGATCCATAACCCAGTTTCATTTCTTAATTTCTCCCAATTAAATGCCATTGCACTTCCTTACAAAGCACATCAAGGACTGAGGTGGTAAAATCCAAATGTAATATTTCCACTCTTATTTCTGATGCCATATAAATACTGACATTTATTCAATTTCCTGTTTGTTTCTTGTCCTCCTGATTTCTTATACAAGTGATCTTAGATTATCAGGCTTAGATGGATCTTATCAACCTATCCATCAATCAACAAATGTTTATTAAGCACCTATTAGATATATCGTAGATGCTAGTTCATCCCAACATGTCTGTACATTTTTCTTTGTTGAAAAACTGGGAATTGAGACGCTGTCTATCTAAAACAAAATGTACATTTAAAGCTGAGAAATCATCTCGGCCAATCTTCTCATTTTGCAGAGCTGGGAAGTAAGACCCAGAGGAATAAAAATGTCTTGTCCAATGTTGCACAGGTAACTTAGCTGCAAAAGCAGAATCCAAAATCAGATCCACTGACTGCAGATCCAGTCTTTTTCCTACTCTACCATATAGTCTCTTCAAAACTGATATAACAATACAAAACTGAGATCCCTTTGACCTCAATTTTATTGTAAGATGTTTCAGCAAGTGTTGTCATAATAGGTAGTCATTGTGAAATACAGAAAAGGTAAAGTCAAAAAACAAAAAGAATTTGTCTTTGCCTCCAGCCTTGTCTTGGAAGAAGAGGCTCTAATGGGTGATAACTAAAAGGGAGAAGGGTGTCTTAAACTATTATAACATGGCAACAGCATTCTTAAGATCATTTCATTTCCTTAATATTATGCTTACCAAGTTATCTTATATTTGTAATGTGATTTTTTCCAATAAGGTATCCTACTGTGAATCAACAAAAAGTATTTATTAGGCACTTGTGTCAGTCACTGTGGATAAAAACATAGATCCAGACAGACCTCATTATATTCTAATGGAGGAGACATCATGCAAATAACTACATACATACAAGACAAATATAAAGAGTTAAAAATAGATATTTTGAATTTTAAATTAATAAATTAGAAACTCTGGTTTGCATTAATAACTCATATTTCTATTATATTTTGAGATCTAAAAAGTACTTTCCCCAAAATAATTCTATAAAATAGATCAATATATCAATAATCTATTATCTTTTAGGTGTGGGAACTTCCTGTTTGTTTTTTCCTTTTGACCTTATTTTTAGCTTTTATATTTCAAAACTGTGCTGTCGAATCTTAGACACCTGAAGGCTCCTAGCCTCAACCTAGAATATCTCTCTGTAAGGCCCATCATCTCCCATTGGTGAAGTTCTTCCTCAAGCCTTCATTTTTGTGGGGAGGAGACTCCACTTTTTATTCCACTTTTTACCCTGTTCCTAACTACAAAACCATATGCCCCACTCCTCACAACACTTTCTCCTTTATTTCTCAGGACTTAATTTCATAATGCCTTTCTCTGTTGGAATGTAAACTCTGAGGACAGGGATTTTATTTTTGCTTGTACATGTATTCCCAGAGCTTAACACATTGTAAGTACTTAATCCTTATTTCCTTTTTCCTTCTAAAAAATTATGATATTACAAAGTTCCAAGAGGCTCAGGGAATCTAACTAACTTGCCCTGGGGCAAACACCTCTAGTAAATGCCAGAAAATGAATCTTTGCCTTTCTTAACTCTGAATTTTACCCAATACACCATGATTCTTTAATATTAGGTATTTACTAATATTGTTATCCCAGATGAGGAAATGAATATTCAGAAAAGTGAAATGTCTTGCCAATTTTCGCAGCTAATGAGTACCATAACCATTATTTGAAACCTAAGTCTCCTGCCTCCAAATCCATCAGTTTCTCAAGAGTACAATTAATATGGACCCATACCTCAGATCCCGATTCCTTTGGGAAGAGTTGAAATGGAGAGCTGAATCTGCAGAGCTAAGTCATTGTCAATATTCAAACATTTATTAAATATCTCACCAGGCCTTGATGGGTAACAACCTTTCCACAGAACTGCCATTTCAGCAGACCAAACAGGAGTGGCCACTGTGCTGCTCTTTAACACCATCTTTCAAATTCACCATATGGAAGCAATTTAAAATTGTCTTTATTCAAGTCTCTTCACTAGACCAAATGTAGATCCTACTAATGGGTCATTGTGACCATCTTCCTGATGGACACAATAGCCTGTCTCTACAAACCAGTTTGACTGGCAAGATAACAGAAGGAAAGTGTTTTATTTCAGGGTTCAAATCACATTCATTGCAAAATTTTCAGTGCTGTCAGAGATTTCAAAAGACTAAAGTAAAATACACACACACACACACATTTTAATTGGCAACAAAAACAGTAGCCACATCTAAACAGCCATCATAGTCTTTACCTTCTTATAAAGTACAACCTCTGTCCTTCCAGTTAAGTGCACTAATTCCACTTCCCCAAATTTCCTGAAAATACATATTTTCATCTTTAAGATATAAACACTTATTTATGTTTTATTTTTATATATTTTCCATAGGAGAAAAAATGTCACACATTTGCAGCACTGTGCCTACCAACAGGGAAGATAGAAAAGACACCAAAATAACCAACTATTACAAAAACAAATGTGCATTAGTACAGTGAAGAAGTCTTTTTTTCCTTTATAAGCCTCTCCAGAAACAATGCACTGAGTAAAAAAGATCCCTCACCTACCAAAGAAATATTAACCTCCAATTTTCAGAATAAACAGCATGACAGTTCATTTCCAGTTATATAATAACAAGACCTCAAATGTACACACTGATTTTCTTCCCAGGAGTTGAGAAGCACTTAGATATGTTATTTAATTTATTCTCTCAACAAAGAAGAATTTATATTTTTAACTCTTTCTTATAGATGAGAAAATTGTTTGTCCCAGGAGATTTTCATTTGTGTACAGTCACATCACTAGTCAGTTAGAAGATTCAAAACAAAGAAAGAAATAGAATCAAATAAACTTCTGGAAGAGAATGCATGTATATATTCCCAATATCTTAGATATTAAAGAGCTGTATTAGCTCAAAACTGCACTAAGATCTTGGAACAGTGTGGGTAGGGGAGAAGGAAGGGATAAAGGTATGAGGTTTGCAATCTACTTCACTGGAGGAAAATCCCACCATATGAGTCTGTACAGTAAATGGGGGGAATATATATACATACACACATATGTATATATACATAAAGATGTGTGTTTATATATGCACATGCATATATTTACATGTATATTATGTGTGTACATATATACCTATATAATACATTCACATATAGAGGGTTTCCCCAAAAGATTTAGGGCAATTTTAAGCTATTACTATTTAAAAACACTCTTAAGACTTCTAGGGCACCTTGTATAATGCAAAATAGGTTTTAATTCCTAAAACAAGCCCAGACCACAAAATGGCTTCCAGATAGCAATTTCCTGTTCTTTTTCCTTTGTTCTTCCTTGGTTTTATGTTTTACATTTCCTTTGACAGAATGTAAGGGAAAGGCAAGACAAGGCAAGAAAAACAAGGGAAGAAGCATTTATTAAGTATCTATTCTATATCATGTACTGCTAAGTGCTTTATAAATATTATTAGATTTGATCCTCAAAACAGCCCTTTGAGAGTCTATCTGCAAGAGATAGTCTAGCTTGCAAAACAGTCTTTGAGAATCAACTGCATTTCATGCATTATATCACTTTGAATTATTAATTTTCTTTTAATTATTAATTCTATCTCCTTAAAGTAAACATGGATTTTATTGAAGAAGTTCTATAATAATTCTGAGACCAAAACAGTACAAAATCATCTCTAAACAAGACTAATTACAAGATTTCATCCCTCTATCTTTTACATCTTGCACAAGACATACTCATTAACAGTGATGAACAATTGCTGAATTTGGTGTCAGAAGACTTAGGATCAAATTTTTGCCCTGCTACTTACTGAGTGACTTTGGACAAGTCATTTAATTTCTTACTTTAGTTTCCTCATCTGGAAAATAAGAGAGTTGGGATCCATGATCTCTCATATTCTTTTAAAATCTAAATCTCTAATGTTATAATCTTTGGTAACTATATATTTCCTAGGTTATACCTTGTTTGATAATAACCAGAAAACTATAAAATAGTTATTATCGAGGATGACCTTAACATAACTTCAACCAGAAGTTTCTGATGTATGAGTCTCAGACTGCATTTTGTTCTACCTGTCAAAAGAAAGACAACTAGGTCACACAGTGGAGAGAGTTCTGGACTTGGAATTAGAAAGACAAGTTAAAATCTTGCCCCTGAGGTTTGAGTCAAGAATTGGGCCTCGTACACTTGCTGGTTCTGTCATCCTAGGTTAGTCATCTAAACTTTCTGGTTCCCTCGTCTATAAAATGAAGAGGTTGAATTTGTGGGTCTAGAAAGTAAGCTGGCTCTGGAACCAAGACCCAAGTTTAATCCAACCTCAGATAATTAGCTGTGGCCCCCTGTATAAGTCATTTAATTCTGCTGGCTTGTATTTCCTCATCTGTAAAATGAACTGGAAAAAGAAATGACAAACCACATTTGTCTCTTTGCTGAGGAAACCCCAAATGGATTCACAAACAATCAGATATAACTGAAACAATGATCATCAACAAAAGCTCTAATTCAATGATCCTATGAAAATCTATTTAAGAATGTATTAAATATATAACATATAATGGGTTGTTTGTGTGTGTTTGTATGTGTATACACATATGGCACTGAACTAGATACAGAAGATACAAAGACAAAATAAACAGCTCTTTCCTCAACAAATTTACAGGAGGGAATGGAGTATCTAAACAGCTAAAAAATATTCTATCACCAAAACAAAAGTTGTAATTCTTTTATTCTCAGTACTTTCCAGTCAATTACATAATGTGCTCAGATGTAGAAAATCATTTTCAACAGGAGTTGTTACATAGAAAAATTGAAAAAAATTGATTATGGCATCTTTGAAAGAATTGAACTCCCCAATTAAAAAGGCAATTATTTTCATTGACATCTAATTTGGCATTAAGCCTACAGAATAAAATTAACCAATATCTTGGTTAGTAAGAGTGCCAACGAATTTCTTATTTCTTCAGTGTCTCATACTGCAAGCACTCTTTAATCAACTTAATACAGGAAAAATATAATACTTTGATTTGAAAGTAGAAAGCTGTCAGACCCAAAGAAAATGCATTTTTATCATCACGGCTTAAGTTATGTCTAGCAAGCCGCTTTTGTCCACTCTATGTGGATGTGCTTTTCTTTTATTTACCATTGGACCTTTCCTGATATTTGGCAAAGCCATTTAACTTATTCAATCAACACATCCCAGACTTTGACCTTTGTGACTTATGATTTGTCTTAGAAGCACTTTGATCATAGGTATTGGAGCTTGAAGAAAACAGAGATCATTTAACTCAAATCTTTTTTCAGATGAGGGAACCCATAGCAGTGAAGTGATTTGCCCACCATTACTCAGGCAGCAAATAATAGTCACAATTTGATCCCAGGTCTCTGACCCAAAACCCAGGACTCTTTTTAGTTTTCTTAGATATTATTCCTCTCTGTACACTCTGTAATGCAACTTCATCAGTCTATTTCTTATTTGTTGAATATAACACTCCACTGCTCATTTTGGTGCTATTATACTGGCTGCCTCCCATGGTTAAAATGCTCTACCCTCAGAGAAGGAGTATCTTCAAGAACAATGACCTTTCATAGCTTGAAAGAATATTATCTATGTACTTGACAAAGGAGTAGATGTTGGGGATTCAGTTTACCTTTCTACCCAGGAGACCCTCTGGATCTAACATGAGCTACATGAGTACAGGAGGGGGACTTCTAAGCCATGGGATACTAAGAGTTGTTGGTTAGTCTTTGCCACATGTATATCCTCTATATGTATTTCACTACCTTATGCTCTAAATTTGTACCCACTCTTCCTATAGATGCTATATAAATTGAGAGAGTATACCCTAAGTTTCGTTGAGAGAATATTTTATTGTTACCTGTACTATATATCATTGTAATAGTTATAAGCAGATAAGGTATACTAGATAATTCTAAATGGGAGAAACATTGATGGGGACTTAAGTGTTATGGTAGCAGGAATAACTATCAACAGTTTTAACCCCAGAAACCTGCAATTTGTAACCTTGGAAGAGTGATTTGGGAAGTAACTCAGTGAGATGTCCTGCATATAAGTATATCTTAATTACATAAAGTGCTTTGCATATGCATTGTACCTTTTTTATCTATCCTGTTTCTTTGAGTAAATTATACATTCCCAGAGCTCTAATTTAGACATATAGGATCTCCCCACTAAGTTTCAGAAATTCTCATAATCTTAAGTTTTCTTCTTACATTAGGATTTAACAAGTCTTTGACATATTCTTTGTCTATTCTTTATGTATATGAGTATCAGACTTTGAGGTCATGGGTCTTATTTTGGTTCCTATATTGATTTTTGTTCGGTAAACTTCTGGATATCTCTATTATTACATCCAGATGTCTCTAAATATATTATAATAATTTTATATTCCTACATTATATTAATATATTATAACAATACTACAGAAACTAATTTGTGTCTGCACAGTTAGGTTTTGCCCCCCACTCCCTAGATCTTCTCCATTTCAGGCTCTCCTTAATCATTGGTAATGATCTTGCCATAGAAAAGTCACTTGAAGTCTCTTGGGATATTTAGCCTGAAGAAAAGGGTTAACCTTAAGGGAGAAATGATAAGTGCCTTAGAGTATCTGAAGTGCTGTCATGTGGAAGACAGACTGTCATGTGGAAAAGGAAGGGAAGGAAGGAAAGAGGGAAGGGAGGAAGAGATAGAGAAAGAGAGAAAAAGAGAAAGAGAGAAGGATGGAAGGATGGAAGGAAGGAAGGAAGGAAGGAAGGAAAGGAAGGAAGGAAGGAAGGAAAGGAAGGAAGGAAGGAAGGAAGGAAGGAAGGAAGGAAGGAAGGAAGGAAGGAAGGAAGGAAGGAAGGAAGGAAGGAAGGAAGGAAGGAAGGAAGGAAGGAAGGAAGGAAGGAAGGAAGGAAGGAAGGAAGGAAGGAAGGAAGGAAGGAAGGAAGGAAGGAAGGAAGGAAGGAAGGAAGGGAGGGAGGGAAGACAGCCTAAGAATCCCTTTGTTTCATGTTCTAAACTCTAAAATTTGAGGGCACTTTTCTAAGGTAGGATCACTTAATTCTGCATATTTTATTAGGTAGCTTTCTATTTTCAGGTGGAGCAAAGAGCAGCAGGCTAGGGTTTATTTAAAAGACTTTTGGCTCATTATATTTTCTTCCTCCAGGGTCCCCTTGGACTATACTCTCAGCTTACAGTGACAGGAGAGTTTTGCAAGCTTTTTCATTTTTCACACTACTGCTTTCTGCTCTGTTGATTATTGTCAGGCTGCCTTAAAAGATGGTATGATACTTCCTACCCATTCTCCTCCCTCCTTCCTGTGGACCCATTTTAAGATCCATTCTGCATCCCCTGCCAACATTTTGTTTCATGGATATTCACAGAATCTCAAAAGTGGAAATGACCTCAAAAGGCATCTTATCCATTCCATGACTGAAATATAATTTCCCAAAGTAAAATTTACCCAACAATAGATCATCCAGCCTTTGTTGGAGACCTCAAAACCCATTACCTCCTGGAACATCGAGTGGGTGAAGAGAAATACTATTAGAACAATTAAAGAAAGGTAGGCTAGAATTAGACCGTGAAGGGCTCTCAAAGGCAAGCTTAGGAGCTTTTACTTTGTCCTAGAGGTAATGGGAAGCCATTAAAGATTTTTGAATGGGAGGAAGAGATATGGTGAGACCTATACTTTAAGAAGATTAATTTCATGGCTCTGTAGAAGAGAAAATGAAGAGGACAATAGATTGAAAAGTAAAAGGAAGCTTAAAGGCCAGATAGTTTAACCTCCTCATTTCATAAATGGGAAAATTGAAGTCCAAAAAGAGATTGTATCTTTTTCAAGATGGCATAGGAATCCAAACGATTTCAAGGCCCAGATGACATTTCACCTCTTTTAGGAAGTCTTACCTAGCCGCTAGCCACAATGGCTTCTCCTTCTATGACCCTCTCCAATTCAAATTATCTGCACAATTTCACCTCGTAGTTTGTTATTTTTTTCCTGAACCTACATTTTATACCTCAAAGACTTACATCCTAAAGAGCAAATCTATACTTCTCTGTATCTCTTTTGAACCTAACAAGTTCTCAAAATACTTTTTTGAAATTTTTAAAATGAGACTTTCTTTGTCCTTATTTTGTTCATAATTTTAATATATTATTAATTATTATAATTATATTTATTATTATAATGATAACAATTTGAAAGGCAGTGTGCCTTAATAAAGAGTTAGTCCCTGCCTCAAATCCATATTTATTGTGGAAGTCTATATAAATCACAATCTCAAAATCTCTAAAATTATAAATTATAGAATAGATATTTATACTAGTAAGAGGGAGTTTCCTGAACTCAGATTCCCTATACAAAAGAAAACTAAGCAAAATACATAAATAACTTATGTTTATGTAATGACTTCTAATGACAAAGTATTTGCACACATAATCTCTACAGTCCTAGGGGACATATTTTATTATTATTTGCACTTTGCTGATTTAAAAACTAAAGCTAAGAGGAAATAGGTCATTTTCCCCAAGGTC
This sequence comes from Sminthopsis crassicaudata, assembly GCF_048593235.1. Taxonomy (NCBI): domain Eukaryota; kingdom Metazoa; phylum Chordata; class Mammalia; order Dasyuromorphia; family Dasyuridae; genus Sminthopsis; species Sminthopsis crassicaudata. Next base: position 684,630,174 of record NC_133617.1, on the reverse strand, counting down.
ATATAGGCATTAAACAGAAAAGATGAACTTAAATTCAAAACTTTTGGCTTGAATTCTGGTGACATCTTCACTGTCACTTTTAAGTAATCATGTATCTTATATCAAGAAGATAGTAAAGACTGAATGAGAATCCAGGTAATCCATAAATTATGTATATGGAAAAGAACCTCTGGAAAATATTGTATTAAGGTATTGTACTTGGACTCTATCCAATCCTTTTAATCACTTTTAGTGAGTTTATACATGTGTTATGACCCTCTTAATGTTGATATTCAGAAGATGGCTGAGCCACATAATGTCTTTGGTCCCTTCTATCATAGTTTTATATGAGTTTCACAGCTATTATACCTTCTAAGAAGAAGATAGGAGAGCCAGAGATTCATCTTGGAAATATAAATCTTCTAATTTAGTCATTCAAACATTTTCAACCAATGGTCACATTTTTGTAGAATGAAGCACTAAAGTGATCTCTTTTAAGAAAAATAATTTTTATATATATGTATATATTATATATAAATAAGTATATAATATGCACATGTGGTTAATAGGCATATAATCTGCATGATGATATATAAATATGTATAATGTATCTAAGTGCATATATGTATATATTTATATGCCTAATATATTCCCATGTCCCCAAACACCATATCTATCATCAGATCTCTTATTGAATTTTTTTTCCATGGAAATAAAGGGGATTAGATACAAACTGCTTGTCTAAAAAAGTTATCTGTTCTTTAATAAGGAAGATAAGATTATACTAAGAATAGAGTGATTGAATAGTTGATTAAAAAAAAAAAAGATTCTTTTTCAGGTAAGGTTTGGTTCCATGATTACTAACATTCTTTCAACTCTGCAATTCTATGATATATAGATTCAGCATTGTTGAAGTAAGAATTGGGGAAAACAAACTTTTTTTTTAAAATTGGGAACCTGAAAATTATTAATAGCAATCATTTAAAACTTCTCTTTAATGATTCATGGTTTAAAACTCAGTCACTCTTCACTCCCACTTTCCGGAGTTAAGTGGGTTCATCATGGTGTCTGAAAAGGTAGAAAGCCTAAATAATACCAAAATACAAATCACTTTAATTAGCCAGCATGTTTTTTGGCCTCTAAAAAATGTTGCTTCTGAGTTTGTGTCAGCACAGTAGCCTTCACAAGATAATACAGCCCATTGTTAGAGCTGCCAGACAACTGAAGGACAGTGTTTATATCAGAATGTTTCATGCAATCAGATTTTCAACCCTTATGGTTTATAAAAAGATTTTTTTTTTTTGTTGAACAAGTAATTAAGTATTTCCAAGTGAAGCATTTTTGGAGAACATAATCAGGTTATTTTTAGTGTGTGCAGTGCATTTCAAATATACCTAACCCTGATCAAGCAGTGACACCAAGTGGTGAGATAGTTTCATTTGTATACGTATTTCCCCAAAAAAAAATACTTGGACACATTCAAAGAATCATTTAGGAACATTGAAAACCTTGACATCAATTCCAAATTAAGTTTAACAGTATTAGGATAGTAATTGTGGTTTTTAAAAACCTGATATTTATATAAGACTTTACAACTTACAAAGCATATTATATACCTCTGTGGGTAAGGAAGTACAGTAATTAATCCTCATTTTCACTGTTAAAGAGACTGAAACAAAGAGCAGTTTGAGGACTTGATTATGCATCCACTAAAGTGTCAGAGTTATATCAGAATTGCCTAACTAAATCCAATGTTCCAGTACCTGAATGAAAATTCCTAATGCTCTCCTTTGATTATCAATGTCAAGAAACAAAATTTTTCCAACTCTGAATATTTCTGAAGTAGTTTTTCCTGAAGGTTGATTTTTTTTTAAACAAACTGCTTAGTTCAAATTGGAGATGCTTAAATTTACATTAATAAGAGACCTCTTGAAAAGCACCTTGAAAAGAACTAAACTCCAGCAAAGTCATAAAAAGCCAGTTTTCACAGAAAAGCCATTAACTTATGTTTAGTTTTTATTATCTAATGAATTATTAAACACAACAAAATTCAGTTTGTGTTATTTTTTGTTTTCTAAATTATTTTTTTTGAAAAATCAATTCTCTCTCCTACCCTTCTCTAACATAAAAAAAACTAGGAAGAGGGAAGAAATGGAGCAAAGGAATGAGGAAAAGGAGAAAAAATTTTGCAACAAAGATGACAAACAGAACAATAATAACAAATTCATATTAGCCATGTTCCAAAAAAAGGATATTTCATTTTATTCCCTGAGTTAATCACCTCCCTGTCAGGAGGTTCTACTGTATTTCCCTTATTCTGCACAAGAAGAATGCAGATGTGATGACTCATTTTTAGCAAAGAATATTCATAGAAGCATGTATCTCACATTGGAAATTGTACCTAAAGTTTAGAGAAAATAAAAGGGAAATAAGGTTGGGAATAGAAAATTAATATAATAAATGAATCAAAAAATATTTATTAATCACTTTCTCTTATTAACTTAATGATATAAATGTATATAAAGCTCTTTGCAAATCTAAAAGCATTATGTAAATGTTTAGAGCTTATTATTACAAAAACATTAAATTAGGCACTATAAGAGACATATGAAAGAGTTCTTGCCTTGAAGAAGCCTAGAATCTAGCTGTAATATTCAAATAAGTATATACAAAAGATGATTCATTTAACAAATGATTCAGTTTCTGCTATTTACAAAGTGTGTGACACAAAACATTAATAAAACATATAATCATAGGACTTAGTCCTAAAAATTCTGAGTTCATTTTTTTACCCAAATTTCATTTCATATTCACTCCCCTTAATTTTCACCATGGAAGCATTTAAGTGGTACAGTGGATATATAGATAGCATCCCACCCCGGAGTCAGAAGACTCTAAATTCAAATGCAGCTTCAGACACTTACTAGCTGTGTGACCCTGAGCAAGTCACTTAACCCCAATGGCCTCAACCACAAAAAAAAAGATTAAATTTCACCTTTAGAGTAGGTTTTTCAGAGGTGTTTATTTTCCGATTCCATCATTTCTTGGAGGACAAGCAGATACTTCTTCCTCACAGTATCCAGCTCCCAACTCTTCAAGAAAAGCCTCAAATTTATTTCTTAGCTTCACGTATACCTACAGTAGTTCCTCATCTTTGTGAAATTCTTCCAAACTCCTGACTCAAGTCAGATCACAGAATTTGAAAGTTGGGAAGGACCTCAGAGCCCAATGTTATACAACCAATAAATGAAAGGAAGCCTCATTACAATATATTGGGTAAGTGGTTATCTAGCCTCTGTTGGAAGACTTCTAAAGAGGAGGAACCCAAAATCTTTCTAGAAAGAATATTCTACTTTTGGACAGAACCTTTTGCTATTTTTTTCTTCCCTTCTTTTTTAAAGACACATTTTCCTTGATAACCTATATTGTGGAAAAATTCTTCATTTTTTTCCAGAAGGAAGGCCAGTTTTCATTTTGAACATAGATATCAATCATTTGACCATGGCAGAAGTACAAATGTTGCTTTCTCTTTGAAAGAGACTGAAAAACCCTGATTCCCTTTTTAGATAGTAATAAGATATTTAGTATTTATCTTCAAAAGTGCCTACAAAATTATTCTAGCTTATCTTTTTAGAACCTAATTAAGATACTTTTATTATTTAAAAATATCTTAACACACCAACTTGCTATCCGTTCTTTCATTTTCATCTTAAATCTACTGACTCATTTAATTCCCCTTCCTTACTTAAATTGCCTCACTACCTACCTTATCCTTCTCTTTGTCTGAAAAGTAGAGGCGGGGAAAAGACACAGGGGCCAGGTAACTGACTTTATTAGTAAGTGAAGGCATCTGGTCAGGAATTCATCAATCAAGATAGTAAACACCCAGGGTAGTTTCTCCAAGGCGATGAAGCAGCTGATGAAGAGAAAAGAAAGCTTAGAGAATGAGAATGTGAGTAGAGTCCTTAATTCAATCCTTCTTCTCCCCAAAACTTCTCAATCCTTTTTGTTCTTAAGATTCAATCTTCTTCAAATTGAGGTTTTCTTCTCTCTCAGTCTGTCATTCTCCTTCATCTTTTCCTCAAATCCTCCCAAATATCTTGCCCCTAAATCTATCTGGATGTCTTTATGAGTTAAAAACTCTCCAAATTTTGTCACTCTCATTAACCAGCGTGCTCTAGACCATTTAATATTTCCAACCCTTCCAGAATTAGTTTTCTTCATGACTTCAGTATTCCTTCCTTGGATGATGTTGCCTATAGAATTTTAGGGCATAAGATCATGTTTATCCTTTTCTTAAACCTTTCAAATCTGTTCTCCCCAGAGTTAAGATAACTTTCACTCTTCTCTATCATATATACTAAGATGGAGTTGTCCCATTCACCCAGCATTTTCATTATCTCTAATCTAATTACCCTTTCTCTCCAATTAGTTCACAATGCAAATTCTCTTACATGTTTCCCTCCCTTTTGAAGGATAAAATGTTCGAGTCGTGAAATTATTAGTTATTTTGCTTTTGGCAGAGAAAGAGTTCCATCAGATGTCTTAGTCATCTATCACTCCCATACACACACCTCTGTGCTGTTTCCTCACTTCATTTCTTTCTTCTGCCAAAGTGGTTCACAATAAATCTGATGATAGTATCATTTCTGTTTCTCTCTCTCATGATCTTCTCCCAAATGTTCTCCAACATGCTTCCCCTTTCTGAAGCCTGGATTCATATTTAATGTATATTAGTATATCCTTCTTAATATAGAATACTCCTCAACCCCCAATTTTTAAATAAGCTATAAGCTTTCAGGAGACATATGTCAGCTATGAGGACCATTTTTTCAAGTCTGTGACTTTCATTAGGTCAAATATGAATTCTTACCTTAAGGATTTAAGTTTTACTCTCATCATTAGTTTTTACATTGTCCTAGAAATGCTAGTTATAACAAGACAATAAAAGAATAAATTAAATGAATAAGCATTGTACAAAGGCATCAGTAAGTAAGAGAGAGCCAGCTTTAAAGTCAGGAAAATCTAAATTCAAAACTACTTCTGGCCATGTTACCATGAGAAAGTCATTTAACTTTTTAGTGGCTAAAACAACCCTCCAAGATTATGTTGTAGGACTCTGAATTAGCTGCATTAAAGAGGGTATTTTCTTTACTTGGAGTTAGTTCCCTATTTAAAAAATTCATCAAAACAAAAACTAAAGAGCCCCAACAGTAGCAATAAAAAGGAGTTTATACTGACTATGCATTCCATTACTGTCCCCCTACACATAAATACCTCCAGAGTTAATTTCAAATCATTATGCTTCAAAATAGCCTAGCTAATCCTGTAGGACATTTACATTCATTTTCCCTTTAGTGATTTTCCATTTTCAGGCTCACCCAGGCCTTACCTGAAGTTCATCATTGATTTCCATATCAAAGGTCTCTGCCTGGCCAGAACAGGTCTCTCTAGGAATAACCAGGACTTTTGCTAGGTTGATTTGAATATTAAATCCATTATGAGTCTCTTCTTTGCATTGTACAGAATCAAAAATACATTTTTCTAGCTTTGAATGTTATTTATCCTCTATAAAAGTCTTTCTCTAATACTTCATCCCTTTGTATAGATACCTCTGGATTCTCAAAGGCTGTATAAGAGAAAGCCAGCTCTAGCAGAAAGGTTTCAAGTATGATTCCAACAACATACTATGTCTACATTCTGGAAAACAACCCACTCTAATCGCCAATAGTCTGGGCACCGGATAATGAATTATTTGGCCATTGAATAAAGAACATTTTAAATAATCCTCAATTCCCAATAGGTGTCTTTTGTTTTAGCAGTGGTAAAATAATACAAAAGGGGACAAATGGTACAATGAAAGGCAGATGCTACATTGTCTTTAACATTAATTTATTCATAGATATTATAAATGTGAACTTGTTCAATAACCAATGAGTAAGATAATACTAAAAGGAATTAATCATATCAATATTGACATTGTAACTATAAACAAAGCCATATGTTGCTGTGGAAATATCACTAGATTTTGAATTCAGAGTTTCTCATCACAAATCTAGCTCTACCTTTTAGTAATTGTGTAATCCTGGATAAAGCACTCAGATTCTCTGGTCTCCAGTTTTGTTTATTTTTCATGTGTAAAATGAGAAAGGTGGGTTAGATAAGCACTAAGGTCCCTTCCTATTCTAAATAGCTACCCCTATGATGTAAGAGAGTTACAGCTAAAGGGAAGAAAAATTCAAAGCTTCTTGGAGAAAGAAATCATGCATCCCCAAAACAAGAAACTTCGCTTCATGAAATAATTGATGCTCTCAACTGGCAGTGCTCATGATGACCAGAAGCAAAAAGATAACCATGAAAAACTGCAACTTGTGGGCTCTCGTCTGTTGCAGAAGACAAAAATGTATAGAAGTTCTATAAAGAGAAAAGCAATATGGATTGTCAGGAGTGAGGGGGTGCAAGAGGAGGATGATACAGTTCTTATAATGACCTCTAACTGCTCCCTGAAGCAAACACTCTTTATTTAAACTTAAATATCTTCTGAAAGTATTTATAAGTAGTACCTTTGATACTCAGAATAAGTGGCATCAAACATTCCTGAGTCAAACAATTATAAATAGACTCTGGAATAAACTCTGTTATTCATGATATAAAAATAGCAAGAAGTAATTAAGTCAAGTTCAGTTGTGCAAGATGGAAAATCCTAAGACACAAAGCTCTATGGGGAAAGTTCCAGGAAATCATCTCAACTAAAAGTAGAGGAGACTCTAACATAAGTCATTGGAAAGGAGTCTCTGGGATATCATAAGGCCGTTGCTCATAAATAGGGCAAGGTAAACCATGGAGTTAACCTGAGCTACAGCCATCAAAAAGAAACAAATATATCATCTAGCAGCTTCTTAATTTAACTAATTATTCTTGTCTATAAGGTTCTAAGCCCAATTATTTCTATAGCTGGAGCACAAATGTTATATAAATGTAAAGTTTTAAAATTAAATTTGCCTAAAGATCATCATTTTAATGTGTATCTTCTTTGCATATTTCTTATATATCCCTATATATACACTGTTGTCTTCCCTCATTATAACATAAGCACCTTGAGGGCTAAAATTATTTAATTTTTTTCTATGTATCCCTAGTGTTTAACAGAGTGCTTAGCATATGCTTAATAAATGTTTGTTGATTGATTTTAAACTTCTGTGTCCCCTAAACTTCAATGCCCTGGGACAAAGTTCTGCCTTGAATATGGTTCTAGTTCTATAGCATACCATAGTCCCCAAAGAATTAATGTTTTAGATTACAAAAAAGGGTAATGTAAATACACATATTGGGCATGAACTAAATGTAACATTGACAGCATGGATCTGCTTAGACAATTCTAAGGAAAGTACATCATGAGAGAAATGTTTGATGGGAAAATTTGATGCTCTGATACAGTGCAAGCAGAGAGACTGAGAGAGAAGACTATATTGCAATCAGGTAGAGAAAGTATGGTTTATCAGAGGAAATGCAAAGGTAGATTGCAAACATCTTTTTTTTTTTCTTAAAAAAAGTCACAATGAGTGAAAATAGCACTTACCCAATATCCACAGTACTAGCTAGGATTAAAGAAGCTGTACACTGATTTGAGAGCCAAATGAACTAGGTGCAAATACGAGGGCCAATCTACTCAAACACTTATTTAGTTAGTCATGTGTGGAACACTGTGTTAGGCACTGGAGATACAAAGATAAAACAAAAAATAGCTCCTCCTGGATTTTACCTTCTTCTTAGGGCAGAGCTTACCTTCCACTGGGGGCAGGGAATATATAAAAAGATAGGTGTATATTGGACATACATAGAACATAGGGCAGGTGTTCAACAACTATAGATCAGTCCCCTTGTTCCTTCTCCTGAGTGAATATCCTATTACTATATATATTCAAGAAGAGGCTGACTACCCACTGACTACCCACATCTGTTAGAAAGAACCTTAAAGGATATCCAGCCTTCCATCATTGTGTAGTTGAGGAAACTGAGGCACAAAAATGTTAGTCACTTTCTGGGATCATGAACTGATTATATATATATATAATGTATATTTTATTATATATATATAAAATAAAATATACATAATATAAATAATTATATATAAATATTTTATATATATATATATATATATATATATATAAATAGACATAAAGTGTCTTGAGTCTAAGTGTCTACTATATTATGTTGCCTCTCAGTAACATAAGCAAGAATCAATCTTCATTATTATTATTATTATTATTATTATTATAACTTTTTATTGACAGAACATATGCATGGGCAATTTTTTATATTATCAATTGCACTCACTTCTGTTTCCACTTTTCCCTTCTCTCCCTCCACCCCCTGCCCTAGATAGCAGGCAGTATTATACATGTTAAATATGTTATAGTATATCCTAGATACAATATATGTGTGCAGAACCAAGCAGTTCTCTTGTTGCACAGGGAGAATTGGATTCAGAAGGTAAAAATAACCTGGGAAGAAAAACAAAAATGCAAACAGTTTATACTCATTTCCCAGTGTTCCTTCTCTGGGTATAGTTGATTTTGTCCATCATTGATCAATTGGATCTGAATTGGATCTTCTCTTTGTCGAAGATATCCACTTCCATCAGAATACATCCTCATACAGTATTGTTGTTAAAGTGTATAGTGATCTCCTGATTCTGCTCATTTCAGTCAGAATCAGTTCATGTGGCTTTCCAAGTCTCTGTGTATTCATCCTGCTGGTCATTTCTTACAGAAAAATAATATTCCATATCATTCATATACCATAATTTACCCAACCATTCTCCAATGGATGGGCATCCATTCATCTTCCAGTTTCTGGCCACTACAAAAAGGGCTGCCACAAACATTTTGGCACATAAAGGTCCCTTTCCCTTCTTTAAGATTTCTTTGGAATATAAGCCCAGTAGTAGCACTGCTGGATCAAAGGGTATGCACAGTTTGATAACTTTTTGGGTACAATTCCAGATTGCTCTTCAGAATGGTTGGATTCGTTCACAATTTCACCAACAATGCATCAGTGTCCCAGTTTTCCCACATCCCCTCCAACATTCATTATTATCTTTCCCTGTCATTCTAGCCAATCTGACAGGTGTGTAGTGGTATCTCAGAGTTGTCTTAATTTGCATTTCTCTGATCAGTAGTGATTTGGAACACTCTTTCATATGAGTGGATATAGTTTCAATTTCATTACCTGAGATTTGTCTGTTCATATCCTTTGACCATTTATCAATTGAAGAATGGCTTGATTTCTTATAAATTAGAGTCAATTCTCTCTATATTTCGGAAATGAGGCCTTTATCGGAAACTTTGACTGTAAAAATGTTTTCCCAGTCTGTTGCTTCCCTTCTAATCTTGTTTGAATTAGTTTTGTTTGTACAGAGGCTTTTTTAATTTTATATAATCACAATTTTCTATTTTGTGATCAATAATGATCTCTAGTTCTTCTTTGATCACAAATTCCTTCCTCCTCCACAGGTCTGAGAGGTAGACTATTCTCTGTTCCTCTAATTTATTTATAATCTCATTCTTTATGCCTAAATCATGGACCCATTTTGATCTAATCTTAGTATGTGGTGTTAAATGTGGGTCCATGCCTAATTTCTACCATACTAATTTCCAATTTTCCCAGAAGTTTTTGTCAAATAATGAATTCTTTGGGTTTCTCAAACACTAGATTGCTATAGTTATTGACTATTTTGTCCTGTGAACCTAACCTATTCCATTGATAAATTAATCTATTTCTTAGCCAATACCAAATGGTTTTGGTGACCGCTGCTTTATAATATAGTTCTAGATCAGGTACAGCTAGGCCACCTTCATTTAATTTCTTTTCATTAATTCCCTTGAAATTCTTGACCTTTTGTTGTTCCATATGAATTTTGTTGTTATTTTTTTCTAGGTCATTAAAATAGTTTCTTGGGAGTCTGATTGGTATAGCAGTAAATAAATAGATTAGTTTAGGGAGTACTGTCATCTTAATTATATTCACTTAGCCTATCCAAGAGCACTTAATGAGTCAACCTTTGTTAAGAAATTGAACTAGATCAGGGCTTCTTTCATATCTCCTTTTCACCTAATAAATGTTTACATGATCTTGGATACATAGGTATATAAAATAGGCATACAAATCAAACATTTACTGATAATAAATCATAATTTCTCACCTCTCACATTAAATTAGTAGATGATGTATGAAATCACAAACCACAATTTCCCCACATATACACATACACATACACAAAAGCACATCGACTTGAGGTCTTCCGTTCAATCAATATGGTTACAATCCACAACCCATTCAAGTCCTTTTATTCTGTAGTACTATTGTCACATCAAAGTGGAGGCCATCCAAAACACTGGATCCCTTCTTCTAGATATCTTGATATTGCATGAAATCTAATCGAATACAAGGATTATCCATTTTTCCTTACTCTTACCTATCCCCTTTTCCAGTTATTCAACTTTCTAGTAACATCTACAGCGACTATTTCTCCTCTGAATTTTTTTTGTGGATAATACAGTAACACTCAGTACACAACTCTCCATTGCTTTTTTTATGTCTATCAAACATTAATTGGAAATTTCTTTTTATCCTGAGATTTTTAAACATTTTACTCAGAAAATAGGCCAATAATCTTTTCCTTGGAAGCAAAGGAAAGAAAACAAAGAAAGAACAAAAATGGATATAGACAACTTGAGCTGACATTTTCTATCACTTAAAAAAAGGAAAGTGACAGTAGATCATGAATTTTAATTCTTGAACAGGTGACTAGTCTGCTAGAAGCATCCATGATGGTCAAAAACGCATGCAGATCTTGTTGGTGGAGTTGTGAAAGAATCCAACCATTCTGGAGAGCAATCTGGAATTATGCCCAAAAAGTTATCAAAATGTGCATACCCTTTGACCCAGCCATACTACTACTGGGCTTATACTACTAGAGAAGGGAACTACTAGAGAAGGGAAAGGGTCCTGTATGTGCCAAAATGTTTGTGGCAGCCCTTTTCATAGTGGCTAGAAGCTGGAAGATGAATGGATGTCCATCAATTGGAGAATGGTTGGGTAAACTATGGTATATGAATGTTATGGAATATTATTGTTCTATAAGAAATGACCAACAGGAGAAATACAGAGAGGCTTGGAGAGACTTACATCAACTGATGCTGAGTGAAACGAGCAGAACCAGAAGATCATTATACACTTCAACAATGATACTGTATGAGGATGTATGCTGATGGAAGTGGATTTCTTCAACATAGAGAAGAACTAATCCAATTCCAATTGATTAATGATGGACAGAACCAGCTACATCCAGAAAAGGAACACTGGGAAATGAATGTAAACTGTTATTTTTACCTTCTGAATCCAATTCTTCCTGTGCAACAAAAAATTCGGTTCTACACACATATATTGTATCTAAATTATACTGTAATATATTTAACATATATAAGACTGCTTGCCATCTGGGGGAGGGGGTTGGGGGAGGAAGGGAAAAAATCTGAATAGAAGTAAGTGCAAGGGATAATGTTGTAAAAAAATTACCCATGCATATGTACTGTCAAAAAATGTTATAATTATAAAATAAAATAAAAAATTAAAAAAAAAAAAAACGCATGCAGATCTAAAATGTATCCCAATGTTATAGTGTGTAGATTAAAAGTCTACCTGTAATTTTGTTGAAACATTTATTGGTCATGAGGTGCCCAAAGTCAACACTTCAAAAAAATCATAGGAGACGTTTCAGGTAACAGTTTGAATCACAAACCCCGAATTTAAATAAATAAGACAAGGATTATTTCATTGCCGTTTTTGTGTCCTCAATTCCTTGCATATAATAAATATTTAATTGGTATTTGTTGAATTGATAAGTCAGACAAGACAAGATTTTGTTTCCTTTTGGACCATGTAGAATGCTTTCAATGGTATCAAAAAGGCCATTGACCTAAAAGCCTTCCTTTTTCACATCATTAGTGACCTGGTAAAACTGTAAGTATGACAGAAAATCATGGAATATTATGATCTTATTTAGCATTACAAAGAAGTAGAATATTGTGGCAAAGGTGCTGAATTTGAAATCAGATAACTGGGTTCAAATTCTGGCTTGGCTTTTTATCACCTATGTGACCTCAAGGAAAATATAGACAACCATAGAGACATCATTAGCTAATTATCTATAACAACTTTATTTTTTTCTTTTTTATTGTTTTCTTTATTTTTCTGGTTATATTATACATTAATTTTTAAATACATATTCCTTTTTGAATCATATTGGAAGAAAAATGAGAACAAAAGGGAAAAATCATGAGAAAAAATAGAAGTAAAACAAAAAAGTGAACATAGCATGTGTTGATTTACATTCATTCTCCATAGTAATATCTCTGGATGTAGATACATTTTCTATCTAAAGTTTATTGGGATTACCTTGGATAACTGAACCGCTGAGAAGAACCAAGTATCGTAGTTGAGCATCTCATCTCGCTATCACTGTGTACAATGTATTTCTAGTTCTGCTTGTTTCACTCGGCGTCAGTGTGATAGATTTTTTCAGGACTTTCTAACATTAGCTTGTTTATCATTTTTATAGAACAATAATAATCCTTTACTTTCATATACCATAATTTAACCAACCATTCTCCAACTGATGGGCATCCATTCAGTTTCCAGTTTCTTGCCACCACAAAAAGGGCTGCTGCAAACATTTTGGCACATGTGAGTTCTCTTTCCTTTTTTATGATGTTTTTGGGAGAGAATAGAAACACTGCTGGATCAAAGGTTACGCACAGTTTTACAGCCCTTTGGACATAGTTCCAGATTGCTCTCCAGAATGTCTGGATTCGTTCACAACTCTAACAACAATGCATTAGGATCTCAGTTTTCCCATATTCCCTCCAACCTTTATCACTATCTTTTCCTGTCATCTTAGCCAATCTGAGAGGTGTAAGGTGGTACCTCAGAGTGGTTTTAATTTTCATTTCCCTAGTCAATAATGATTTAGAGAATTTTTTCATTTGATTATAGTTGTCTTTAATTTCATCATCTGAAAATTGTCTGTAGAACAACTTTAATATGAAATGTGGAAAATCATAACAGAAAAATATAGCTGGAAAAGTAGTTAGGACAGTCAAGTCATATTAGGGGCAATGAGAAAGAAGTAATGAATTAAGCAAGTCCTGAAATGTTAATACCTAAGATAGTTGTTAAAAAAAAAAAGCAAAGAGAGAAAGGCCTCCAACATATTGGTGGATCCTTAATAGAGAATTTGTTGACTAACCAACACATAGTAAGTATAAGAAAGTATGTAGAAGTGATGGCCTGCATCATTGTAGGGGAATGAATGAAATGAAAATATAAATCTATCAAAGTTCTACTTGATTTTTGAAATCAAATAGATTATAATGATGATCAACTACGAAAGACTTAGTTACTCTGATTAAAACAATTATCCAAGATGATTCCAAAGGATCTATGATGAAAAATGTTATTCACCTTCAGGGAGAGAACTAATGAACTTTAAGTGCAAAGTGAAGCAGTTTTTTTCTTTATTTTTCCTGAGGTTTGTGTGTGTGTGTTTTCTTTTGCCTAATAGGGAAATATGTTTTGCTTGACTTCATATCTACAATCTACATATTGCTTGCCTTCTCAGGGGTGAGGGAGGAGTGGAGAGTAGGAAAAGAAGTTACAACTCAAATTTTTTAAAAATGAATGTTAAAAATTATAATGTGATTAGGAAACATTTAACAAAATAAATGAACTTTTAAAAAAAGTAAAAATTATAATGTTTGCACTTTTAAGATATTGATCACTATATCTCTTATCTGTATTTATACAGAAAGCTCTCAAGAATGTATCATAAGGTAAAAAAAAAAACTATTGTTGAATCATAGGATGGCTGAGCTGAAAAAAGCCTTGAAGATAAACTAGCTAGTCCAGCCTCCCTTCATTATAATCTTATATAATTAGTTTTCTTTATCTAAGTCACCAAGAAAACATCTAAGATGAAGAATATGAGTTTGAACATGGAATAGATGGAATAACACCTATTTCTCACCAGAGTAAGAATAAGTGTACCATTTTTAAAAATTACTTCTTTTAAAAATTGTGTACCAGTGGAAAACACAGAATATATTTCTTTTCATTTGCTAACTAGTATATAATCATTCAAATTTTTATTAGTCTCAATGGCTTGACTTGTCTTTTCTCTCTTATTACAGTATTTAATTGAGTGTATTTTGTCTCATGTAGAATTAATTGCTCCCTTGCTCTTGCCTACTCTTTATGGCAACTTTTTCACAGATTTCACCAAGGAGTGGCAAATAGCCAGTGAAATTTTTAGTGTTTTTTTTATCCATCTGTCTCTTTCATCCTTATAATGTATCCAAGATGACCTTTTACTGTCCAAGACAGCAACAGGCTATTCAAGCTGAAAATCTACAAAAAATTGTTTTCTATAAATGGTGGGAAATGTTTAGGGTTTTCATTGTTGTTGTTCTTTAACTTTGCTATTCGTGACTTCAGCTCTTCAGGATAATTATGGAACCAGGCTTCTCCCCTCTAGAGACTTTACTAATTTTATAGAAACAGATGTCCAAACTGGAAAAAAAAAGTATTTAGTTCCTGCTATCATGAAGGCCATTTGCATTTTTTTAAATCTATGTGTTGAATGTAGTTTGTGAATTTTCATTTTTCCTCTGTTGTACTGATGCATATCCTATGCAAGTTCCTTAAAATCTTCCCCAGGAAAGTCTTCTGATCATATCCTGCTGAGCCAGGTAAAACTTTCTTTGCAGTTCTAAAGTGAAATGAAAATGAAGTAGAATATTGTAATCTTACTATCATATGTACTTTATCTTCCACCGAACAATCACTACCAGATTGATTGCCTATAGTATCTACAATCTCTTAACATACTTTGGCAGAGTCCAAGTAGAAAAGTTTCTTGGCAATCTTGATGAAACTATTGGTGATAAAAGCTTAATTCTCCTTTTCTTTCAATGTATTCATCTTTTGTCCCTCTTTGTTTAACTATCTTGTTAGCAAAGTATAGATGAGGGAAAGACAACAGGCTTGATTGTCTCTTAGTGTCTCTTAAATGTTAGGAAATAACTTCTGTTGTTAGAAAATTATTTCTTTTTTATTATAAGTTGGGACTTTTTTTATTCTGAAAAAGGAAAAAATGTATCCTCTTCATTTAAAAGAGGAACTTTCTAGTAGAGTTGTCAAAAAAAATTGTGCCACAATTTTTATGTTTCTCAACATGGATAGTAAGTACTCATGATGGACCTAGCATAAAACAAATATCCTAGAATCAGAGATACATAAAGTGTTAGAGGAAAAGACAAACATCTAGTGCAGTCTTCTCATTTTGCAAATGAGGGAAGTGAGACATCAGAATAAAATCATAAAAATCTCAGCAAATCTGAGGTGAGTTTGAACCCCAACTTTGCTACTTACATCCTTAACTTAAGTCTAACTTCTACTTAAATCCTTACTTCTCTCAGCTTCAGTGCACTCAGATGTTAAATGAAGGTAATTTGATGAGTTCTAAGGCCTCTTCTAGCTTCAAATTTTATGATACCATAAAAACCAATATCATCCAAGCAAACTCCTAGAATCAGGAGAATTTCAAGCCCCAGATATCCAATATAAAATTCTAGTACCATTAAAGACCTTGAATATTTTTAGACCATTATATATCATGCAGACTCATATGAACAGGATGAACTAGGCTAAATTTTGTTACTTCTAGTTAAATCTTCTGGATAATCTTCCTACCTGGATTGTAAACTCTTCAAGAAGAGAGAGCATCTTATTTTTCTTTTGAACAATGCTAAAAGTTTATGCACTGTTTGTGAATACTGTAGACAATCTGATAGTGATTGTTCAGTGAATTATTCAGTGGAGAATATAGTACATATGGTGATCAACATAAGACAAGATTACTCTTTGTCTTCAGTTCATTTAAGATCTGCCAAGATACAGATTTACCTGGCCCAGGAAAATATCAGAAGAATTTCCAGGGTAAGATTTTAAGTGATATTTTTATAGCATGATCTTACATCAGTCCACTATATTCAGGCTTCTAAAATGTATTTAGTTTAAAATTACATACATTTAAGCCATTTCACCAATGACTCACTCTTTACTTTGAAGGAACTGGGGGGAGGACCTTGACTAAAAAGCAAAATAAGAAAGGGGTGATGGGAGTCATTGTCAAAAGATATAATAAGAAACATAATAATGGGATTGGAATTGATTGGACCAGGGTGGAGAGGAATCTTGATGAAAAAGAACACAGGAAGGAGTTGAACAAAAAAACAGAAACCCAAAAAGAAGAGGTGGAAGAACCCCATTCAGAATGTGGGAGGAAGAGATAATCTCACCAGCGAGACAGAAAGATAGGAAAACAAGAGTGTGTCGTGAGTCAGACATACCAACCACTATATATAGCATTGTTTCTATGGGAAACTATTCTGCTAGACATAGGGAGAAAGGAGTATGGAAAATGAAGGCCAAGAATCTGTCCTGAGCTCAGACAGAAGGCCAGGGATCTATCCCAAAGATGAAGGCAATATCCAACAGTGCATTAAATATTAGTGGTTTCTTGTAATTTTTCTAGGAATGGTGGTGAATATTTAAAGCCATTTTCCCTGTTTTCATTTTCAGGGGAAAATGATGAGCTGTCGTGATGTAGTCAAGGTTTGTTTCCTGCAGTATTTTTCTTGCTTGCAGTCAAGGTCCTTGGATCATAAAGTGTGACTCTAAAACTGCCAGCCTGTCTCTCATAAGCGTTCAGTAAACCATGGATTTGATGCATCTCTGTGTAATATAAATGGCAGAATGCAGTATGTAAAATCAGCACCGGTACTTCTCCATAGCCATTGTTTGTTAAGTAGTTGGGTCACTGTGAGCCATGTGCATCACAGAAATGACCTCTGAGCAAAACAGTGCATTAATTGTGAAAGTTTACAACTGGCTGATAAGCAGTCAAGCTGACCTCCATCAGGAAGCCCCAGGTTCAAGTCCCACTTGTAAGATATATTGACCATCAGAACCCTGGCAAATCTCTTAACTTCTAAATACTCTCCAGGAGTGTAAGTTACAAAGAAAACACCTAGGGAATCTCCTCAATCTGAAATTCTTTAAATCAACAAAATCACAGGTCCACTCTATCCTTTTCCTACAATTCACTATATAATGACTAGTGTCAAGCCTATGGGATTTAGCTGAGATAAAAGCCCAGGATTCTAATTTAGCCTGAACTTCTGCCTTCCTCAGTTTTTCAGTTGAATTTTTAGGAAAAATGGGAAAATAAAGAGGGAAAATGGCAGGATTACTTGGTTGTAGTAGAGACATTAATAGAATGGATAAATATATTCTTTAGTCCTTATGCCTGCTTCCAGACTATCACCACTCCTTAACTTCTTCTCCTTCAAGGGCCATAGAGATAGCTTATACCACAATGCAACACAATTTTCACTGCATGATACCCAGCCATCTTCAATCCAATCACTTGAATGGGTGAGAATACAAAGGATGAATGAGGAAAATCAAGCCAAGTGGAACTCAGCAGAAGTGAATGGTGCAAACTGAATTACATAGCAGGAATTCCTGAGTACATTAGGCATCTGGGGTTGTCCATTTAGCTTTGAGTATGATGGCAAATGTTCTAGAAGAATTTTCCATTTCAGATCTGTAGTTTATCCTAATAACCTATTATTTCCCACATGTTTCAGATATAAATAGATGCTCACAGATTTTCTGAAGAGATACAGGTTTCTCTTCCGAGGCTGGTTATGCAAAATTAGGTCATACATAAAATTTGTCTAAACCAGCTTTCATTTTGCCTCTCCCTATTACTCATCACCATCTTCAGCAGTATCTTACTCATGTGTTCCCTTTCCAAACAATCCCTAGATTCCAAAGTCATTTTTATCTCTTTTCTAACCCTCCATCATCAAACTTCTATACTGTGGAAATGCTTCAGTGAATGTCAAGAAGAGCTAACCAGAAGTAGAGGAGAACAACTTAAATTCCAATTCTGGCCCTCCCATTTTGTACCTGAATGACTCTGTAAACAGCTTACCCCTTCTAGGACTCTGTTCTATTCTCTGGGAAATTAGGATAATTGGACTAAGGTCCTTTCAAATCTTGATATTCTCTGAGTCTTTGCTGTGAAAGACTTTAGCTAAGTTGGTCAGGAATAAAAAAAGAGTTTGGGGATTGATGGATTTGAGGGGTATATTCCATAACAATAGAATCCATGTAGAACACTAAGGAGTAAGAGAATCATTCTCATTCCCTCTTTACATCTCTGTGTCTCCAAGATTTTTTTGCCTCTAGATCAGAAAGTAGCATTATATTTTCTGTCGTGATATCCAGATCCTCTCAGAGACAAACAGATCTCATTGTTCTTTTCTTTAATCTCATTGGATGCTTCCTCTTCTGGGGAGTTTTCTTCTTCAAACCACTGAGAAGGACCTGAAGTAGGAGATCTAACCAGAAGCTGAATCTGTGCCCCCAGAACTTTTCCAGCACTTGAGGTATCTGATCATGTGTTTGCAATTTACAAAAGTCACCCCCTAAATAATATGGTGGAATAAACCAACAGCAAGCTTTTCTGATGAAAATGACATAAAAAGACCAAGAATTAAAACTTTTTAAAAAAAAAAATCCCTTCCCCAAGATGTCAAGCTCTTGATTACAAGAATCTAAAATGATAGAACTTTCCTAACTAGTTTTAAGAAAGGAAAGATGTGATTTTTTTTATTCAGAATTTTAAAAAATCAATTATAATAGGAATCAACCAATGGGAACCTAAGCTTTGAAGCATATTGAATTACCACATGAAAAGTTGTGATGACTTTTTTCTGAATAGGTATTCTTGACTACTTATAGTGCTGAAGAAATTTTTTTAATTTCCAGCTAATTTTCAATTGACTATACATACAAAAGGCGATAACAGGTCAGCTCACTTTCTCTTCCTTGGTGGCAAGCTAGGTAAGAACTTTCAAGTAGGAAAAGAAGTCATATTAATGGCCATATCTGTTCTGACACATAGTCTTGAACAAATGAAGTTTCTGTTTCTTTTGTCTCCATTGTATTTATTCTTCCCTCCAATTAGACAGATGAATGTTAGAGATGGAATGGATTCAAACTTTAGTCACAGAGGCTTCAAAAGATACAAAGGCTTTGAGAGGTACAATGATGGGAGGCCAAAGTGGAATGGATAGCCACTGCAGCCAAATCTAGGAAAGAGTCAGCCTTAAGAGCAAACATCCATCAGCTTGTCACATTCAGAAGTGAACTTGAGAAGAATATTTTAGCTATCATTTTAAGTTTTAATTCACACTACCCTGGAATCAACATAATAAAGGCCAAACTATGCCCCAGAGCAAGGCAATATTTTCATATTCCCATTTTTAATATTTCTTTTCAGTTACTATATCTTTGTAAGAGATGATTGATATTAATTACTTATCAAAAATCTTAACAGTGATGTTAATTGAATAGATGCTAATCTCTGGAGATGATATTGGGAGAACACCCTGGAATGAGGGTTTAGATCAATCTTGAGTGTTTTTTATAACAATACCTTTTAACTTTTCAAAATAGATGCAAATATAGTTTACAACACTCATCCTTGCAAAATCATATTCCAAATTTTTCTCCCTTCCTCCCCACCTTCTCCCTTCCCTAGACAGCAAATAATCCAATATAGGTTAAACATGTGCAATTTTTCTAAACATATTTCTCTATTCATCATGCTGTGCAAGAAAAAAACAGAACAAAAGGGGAAAATATGGGAAAGAAAAAATAAACAAGCAGATAACAACAAAAGTGAAAATACTATATTGTGATCCACATTCAGTCCCCATAGTCCTTTCTCTGGATGAGGATGGCTCTCTCCATCACAAGACTATTGAAATTGCCCTGAATCACCTCATTGTTGAAAAATAAGAAAAAAAAAATAATAAACAACAGCAACAACAAAAAAGGAAAAAAAAACCTATGTTGTGATCCACACTCAGTCCCCACAGTCCTTTCTCTGGGTTCAGATGACTCTCTATCACAGATATTTTGGAATTGCCCTGAATCACCTCATTGTTATAGAGCCAAGTCCATCATAGTTGATCATCACAAAATCTTGGTGTTTGTGTACAATATTCTCTTGGTTCTGTTCACTGTTCACTTCTGTTCACTTGGTTCAGTTCATATAAGTCTCTCCAGGCCTTTCTGAAATTGGATCAATCTTGGAATGGGAAGAACTCTAAAGCTCCTAGGGATACCCTTAGAATTCTTAAGGAAAATAGAGCAGTAGACTGGCTCCAAAAGCTATAAACACATATACATATTTACATACATATGTATGCATCTACATAGAGGTACCTATAGATGCATACATATGCAAATTTATGTATATATATGTATATATATATATATATTATATAGGAACATAGATTTAGAGCTAGAAGTAATCTTACAAATAATTTGAAGCAAATCTTTCCTTTTGCAGGTGAGGAAATTAGGCTAGAAAAGTGATTTGCTCAAATTCACAGAGATAGCAAGTGACAGAGCCAGCTTCTTAAGTCAGGTAAAAGTATGACAGGACTGCAGTTTTAGAGATAGAGATGATCTAATCTAAATCTTCATTTTATAAATAAAGGAACTAAGGCCCCAAAGTGATAGGGACACAGATCCACCAACCAGCAATACTTAACCATTCATCATGATTCTACGTGGAGGCTTCATGGCACAATTGAACTTGGAATTAGAAGACTTGGGTCTGAACTTTGTCTTTGACATTTAATATCTGTGTGATCTTGAGCACATCCCTTTATTCCTGTAGCATTTTGTTTCCTCATTTGGAAAAAGGAGACAGCATCCCAATCCCAGTTCCTCAGACCCTCTAGATTCTGCACTCAGTTTCCATGAGGCTCAATTTGTGGGGGGGGGGTTTTAAATAAAACTTTTTAATTTTCAAAATATATACATGGATAATTTTCAACATTCACCCTTCCAAAATCGTGTGCTCTAAATTTCCCCCTCCCTTCTCTCCACTCTGTCCCTTAGACTTCAAATATTCAATATATGTTAAACATGTGCAATTCTTCTATATGTATTTCCACAACTACATGAGGCTCAATTTGAAGCTAGTTAGATAATCACTTCTCTCTTCACTTCCACACAAATGAAGAGGGCCTATGTTTCCCTTTCAAATCAATTGAGACAGAATGATTTATTATTTAACTAATTGGTCACTTTTACTTAGCTTCTCTTTTTAAACTGAATTCATTCACCTCCTCCACATTATTTTATTGTTGAAACAGTAAGGTCTTTTTTCCCTTTAACAGCAGGCAAGACAAGAAAACAGCACCTGTCCAACCAACTCTTTTAAAAGGATAGACTTTTGACTTCTTTCACAATGTGCATACTTTTTAGATTAGGAAATTTGATTATACTCTAATTTTAGAACTAGAAAGGAGCTTGGAGAATCATCATCTTATCTGATCTCTTCAGCTCTGAGATGACACTTGGTAAAAAGTGATTTTTCCCAGTGTAAGGCCTACGTCTAAAATCCAGGTCTTTTGAGATTTGGTCTAACTCTATCTTTATCTTTCTACTACATCACACTGCCTTTAAAACCAGACTTTCACTTGGACACCCTTGGCAGCAGCCTCACCACCACCACACTCAAATAACCACATGATCTGTTCTTACCTACATATATGAATTTTCCATGGTTAATTAAAAAAAAACAAAAAACACTGAAGTGAACTTTTACTAAATAGCCCAGAGCAAAATTTCTGAGAACAGAAGATAAGAGGAGACAAGCCAATGTCTGATGTGAGCCCTTGGTGTTCATTGTAAATTCTTGATTAGGAAATAAGGGGAAAAAAAATTAAACATAGAGACATTTCTGTAAGGATTTTTAGAAAGCCCCCCTCCCAAACAAGGCGCTATTTGAGGAGCCTAGACTCATTATCTTCTCTCTTTTTATTCTACTGTTCTTTCAAAAGGCTGTCATTTTTTCAAATGTATAAACAGACTTCAAAGATCTTTAGATCCTAGCAGAAAAGAAAATTAACTAAAATTATTTTAAGAAGCCTGCTTATTTTTTTATTTGATAGGCACCAGTTGCTTATAAGTCCTCAGTGTGCAAAATTATGAGCTAAAAATGTAAACTCCTTGAGGAGGGGACTGTTTTTAGTTTTTAGTTGTATCCTCAGCCTATGAGAAGCACTTAATAAATTCCAGTTAAATAATTTTTTGTCCTGATAGCACCAAAACATTTGTTTGTCTTTTTAGTTTGAGCTTAATTGTTTTTTTTTTTTGTTTTGGGAGATGTGTGTGTGTGTGTGTGTGTGTGTGTGTGTTTTGTTTGTTTGTTTTTTGTTTGTTTGTTTGCTGAGGCAATTGGAGTTAAATGACATCCCCAGGGTCACACAGCTAGGAAGTAAGTGTCTGAGACCACATTTGAACTCAGGTCCTCCTGAATTCAGGACTGGTACTCTGGCCTCGGTACCACTTAGCTGCTCCTTGGTTTTTCTTTTCAAAGAAAAATATTTATCGCTTTTGCTTGGGATAGAACAGAAGTCTGAATTCTTTTGTTCTCATAGAATCCTTGTCTTAAAAGAGATCACAACTTTCTTTTGTCACTCTTCTATTAGGCTGCCTCCCCTTCTTTGACCATCTCATTCTTTGGAACAAGTAGGGGAAAAGGAGGAAGAGAAAAAAGAGAGACAGAGACAGATAGACAGAGATAGACAGAGACAGAGAGAGAAATGGGGGGGAGGAGGGAGAGAAGGAGAAAGGAAAAGAGAAACAGAGAAATAGGTATGTCACTTTAAAATTTCTGGAATTTGGGGCACAGTGGATAGAGTTCTGGCCCTGAAGTCAGGAGGACCTAAGTTCAAATCCAGTTTCAAATACTCAATGCTTCCTAGCTGTGTGACCCTGAGCAAGTCACCTAACCCAAATTGACTCAGAAAAAAAAAGAAAAGAAAAAAGAAAAAAAGAAAATTTGTGCTGGCATCATGAAAACTTGGTTTTAGATGAATCAATTTTTTGATATATACCTATTTGCTTATGTATCTGTCCATTTATTCCTGTATTACCTATTTAGCTTTCTAAGTAATATGTACAAAAGCCAAGATTATTTCCAACATTATATATTTGATTATTTAATTTTCTATTCACAGTACCTACTACAGGTAGAGTACAGGCCAAGTGTTAGGAAAGAAACAAAGTTTATTTATGACATGTACCTTGCCATCAAGAAGCTTGAAGTCTTTTTTTTTATTAAAGTGTTTTTATTTTCAAAATATATGCACAGATAATTTTCAACATTTACCTTTGCAAAACCTTGTGTTCCAAATGTTTTTCCTTCCCTTTCCCCCATAGCAAGATAATCCAATACAGGTTAAACATGTATAATTCTTCTATATACATTTCCACAATTATCTTGCTGCACAAGAAAAATCAGATCAAAAAGGGAAAAAAATTATAAAGAAGGCAAAATGCAAGCAAACAACAATAAAAAGAATGAAAATGCTATGTGGTGATCCACACTTATTTCCCATAGTCTTTCTCTGGTTATAGATAGCTCTCTTCATCATAAAATCATTGGAACTGGACTGAATCATCTCATTGTTGAGAAGAGCCATATCCATCATAATTGATCGTTGTATAGTCTTGTTGTTGCCGTGTATAATGATCTCCTGGTTCTGCTCATTTCACTCAGCATCAGTTCATGTGAATCTCTCCAGGCTTCTCTTAAATCATCCTCCTGATCAAAAGAAAACAATAATATCCCATAGCATTCATATACCATAACCAATTCAGCCATTCTCCAACTGATGGGCATCTACTCAGTTTCCAGTATCTTTTCACCACAAAAAGAGCTACTACAAACATTTTTGCACTTGTGGGTCCCTTTCCCTCCTTCAAGATCTCATTGGGATATAAGTCCAATAGAAACATTGCTGGATCAAAGAATATGCACATTGCGATAGCCCTTTGAGCATAGATCCAAATTGTTCTCCAGAATGGCTAGATTACTTCGCAACTCCACCAATGATGTATGAGTGTTCCCATTTTCCTGCATCCCCTCCAACATTTATCATTATCTTTTCTTATCATTTTAACCAATCTGAGAAGTGTGTAATGATACCTCAGAATTGTCTTAATTTGCATATAAATTTGCAAAAATATACATTAAAACCCTTTGTTGGAATGCTTTACACTTTCCCCAGAAACAGAAACTAAAATAACCTCTTATATAATTAGTCACAAATACAATCCTGGTGTTTTTTGTTTGCCCATACACAAAAAGTATTGTCTAAAACATGTCTTCTTGTAGCAGCTAGGGCCCTGCCACCACTGTGCTTTCTGTCAATAGTGATTTTCGTATAATTAGACATGATTTCAATTTCTTCATCTGAAAATTGTTCATATGCTTTGACCATTTATCAATTGGAGAATGACTTGAATTCTTATAAATTTGAATCAAATCTCTATATATTTTAGAAATGAGGCTTTTATCAGAACCCATGAATGTAAAAAAAAAAAAAGTGTTTTTCAGTTTGTTACTTCCCTTCTGATCTTGTTAGCATTGGTTTTGTTTGTACAAGAACTTTTTAACTTAATATAATCAAAATTGTCCATTTTGCATCCCATAATGAACTTCAGTTCTTCTTTGACCACAAATTCCTTCCTTCACCACAAATCTGAGAGGTAAACTTTCCTTTGCTCTTCTAATTTGCTTATATCACTCTTTATGTCTAAGTGAACCCATTTCGATCTTATGTTAGTATAGGGTGTTAGGTATGGGTCAATGCCTAGTTTCTGCCATACTAATTTCCAATTTCCCCAACCATTTTTGTCAAATTATGAGTTCTTATCCCAGAATCTGGGGTATTTAGTTTTATCAAACACTAGATTACTATAGTCATTGACTATTGTCTTGTAAACCTAATCTGTTCCACTGATTGATTACTCTATTTCTGAGTCATTATCAAATGGTTTTGATAACTACTGCTTTATAATATAGTTTTAGCTCTGGTACAGCTAGGCCATATGAAACTTGAATTCTAATGGTGGATAATGCAGCAATACAGATTGTGCTTATACACAATTTTACATAATGAGTTCATAAGAGAGTTGCAAAATAGCTTTTTTGTGAGATCCTCCAGTCATTACAGACCAGAGGATCAAGAAAGTCTTCATAAAAGAGGAAGCATTTTTTTTTTTTTTTTTTTTATTATTATTATATATATATTTTATAATATTATCCCTTGTATTCATTTTTCCAAATTGCCCCCCCTCCCTCTATTCCCTCCCCCCGACGACAGGCAATACCATACATTTTACATGTGTTACAATATAGTCTAGGTACAATACATGTGTGTGAATATCATTTTCTTGTTGCACAATAAACATTAGAATCCGAAGGTACATGCAACCTGGGCAGACAGATATTAGTGCTAACAATTTACATTCGCTTCCCAGTGTTCCTTCTCTGGGTATAGTTATTTCTGTCCATCATTGATCAACTGGAAGTGAGTTGGATCTTCTTTATGTTGAAGATTTCCACTTCCATCAGAATACATCCTCATACAGTATTGTTGTTGAAGTATACAGTGATCTTCTGGTTCTGCTCATTTCACTCAGCATCAGTTGACCTAAGTCTCTCCAGGCCTCTCTGTATTCCTCCTGCTGGTCATTTCTTACAGAGCAATAATATTCCATAACCTTCAAATACCATAATTTACCCAACCATTCTCCAACTGATGGACATCCATTCATCTTCCAGTTTCTAGCTACAACAAAAAGAGCTGCCACAAACATTTTGGCACATATATGTCTCTTTCTGCTCTTTAGTATTTCTTTGGGATATAATCCCAGTAGTAGCGCTGTTGGGTCAAAGGGTATGCACAGTTTGATAACTTTTTGGGCATAATTCCAGATTGCTCTCCAGAATGGCTGGATTCTTTCACAACTCCACCAGCAATGTATCAGTGTCCCAATTTCCCCACATCCCCTCCAACATTTGTCATTATTTGTTCCTGTCATCTTAGCCAATCTGACAGGTGTGTAGTGGTATCTCAGAGTGGTCTTAATTTGCATTTCTCTGATCAGTAGTGATTTGGAACACTCTTTCATGTGAGTGGATATAGTTTCAATTTCTTCCTCTGAGAATTGTCTGTTCATATCCTTTGACCATTTATCAATTGGAGAATGGTTCGGTTTCTTATAAATTATGGTCAGTTCTCTATATATTTTGGAAATGAGACCTTTGTCAGAACCTTTGTTTTTAAAAATATTTTCCCAATTTGTTACTTCCCTTCTAATCTTGTTTGCATTAGTATTATTTGTACAGAAACTTTTTAGTTTGATGTAATCAAAATCTTCTATTTTGTGATCAATAATGATCTCTAGTTCTCCTCTGGTCATAAATTCCTTCCTCCTCCACAAGTCTGAGAGGTAGATTATCCTCTGTTCCTCTAATCTATTTATTATCTCCCTCTTTATGCCTAAATCATGGACCCATTTTGATCTTATCTTGGTATATGGTGTTAAGTGTGGATCCATATCTAATTTCTGCCATACTAATTTCCAGTTTTCCCAACAGTTTTTTCCGAATAATGAATTTTTATCCCTAATGTTGGAATCTTTGGGTTTGTCAAAGATTAGATTGCTATAGATGTACCCTTTTTTGTCCTTTGTATCTAATCTGTTCCACTGATCTACCGGTCTATTTCTTAGCCAATACCAAATGGTTTTGGTGACTGCTGCTATATAATATAGCTTTAGATCAGGTACACTTAGACCACCTTCCTCTGAGTTTTTTTTCATTAGTTCCCTTGCAATTCTTGACCTTTTATTCTTCCATATGAATTTTGTTGTTATTTTTTCTAGGTCATTAAAATAGTTTCTTGGGAGTCTGATTGGTATAGCACTAAATAAATAGATTAGTTTGGGGAGTATTGTCATCTTTATTATATTCGCTCGGCCTATCCAAGAGCACTGAATGTCTTTCCAATTATTTAAATCTGATTTTATTTTTGTGGCAAGTGTTTTGTAATTTTTCTCATATAATTCCTGACTTTTCTTTGGTAGATGGATTCCCAAATATTTTATACTCTCAACATTTGTTTGGAATGGAATTTCTCTTTGTATCTCTTGCTGTTGCATTTTGTTAGTGATATATAAAAATGCCGAGGATTTATGTGGATTTATTTTGTATCCTGCCACTTTGCTGAAATTTTGAATTATTTCTAGTAGCTTTTTAGCAGAGTCTTTGGGGTTCTCTAAGTATACCATCATGTCATCTGCAAAAAGTGATAGTTTAATTTCCTCATTTCCTACTCTAATTCCTTGAATCTCTTTCTCGGCTCTTATTGCCGAGGCTAGCGTTTCTAGTACTATATTGAATAGTAATGGTGATAGTGGGCAACCTTGTTTCACTCCTGATCTTACTGGGAAAGGTTGCAGTTTATTTCTATTGCATATTATGCTTACTGACGGTCTTAAATATATACTCCTGATTATTCTAAGGAATAATCCATTTATTCCTATACTCTCAAGAGTTTTTAGTAGGAATGGATGTTGGATTTTGTCAAATGCTTTTTCTGCATCTATTGAGATGATCATATGGTTCTTATTAATTTGATTATTAATATGGTCAATTATATTAATAGTTTTCCTAATATTAAACCAGCCCTGCATTCCTGGAATAAATCCTACTTGATCATAGTGTATTATCTTGGAGATAATTTTCTGAAGTCTTTTTGCTAATATCTTATTTAAGATTTTAGCATCAATATTCATTAAGGAGATTGGTCTATAATTTTCTTTCTCAGTTTTCGATCTACCAGGTTTAGGTATCAGTACCATGTCTGTGTCATAAAAGGAATTTGGTAGGACTCCTTCATCCCCTATTTTTTCAAATAATTTATATAACATTGGGGCTAATTGTTCTTTAAATGTTTGGTAGAATTCACATGTGAATCCATCTGGCCCTGGGGATTTTTTCCTGGGGAGTTGATTAATAGCTTGTTCTATTTCTTTTTCTGAAATGGGACTATTTAAGCAATTTATCTCCTCCTCTGTTAATCTAGGGAGCCTATATTTTTGGAGGAAGTCATCCATTTCACTTAAGTTATCAAATTTATTGGCATAAAGTTGGGCAAAGTAACTCCTTATTATTTCTCTAATTTCCTCTTCATTGGTGGAAAGATCCCCCTTTTCATTTGTAAGACTATCAATTTGATTTTCGTCTTTCTTTTTTTTGATCAAATTTACCAAAGGTTTATCTATTTTATTGGCTTTTTCATAAAACCAACTCTTGGTTTTATTTATTAATTCAATAGTTTTTTTACTTTCAATTTTATTGATTTCTCCTTTTAATTTTTGTATTTCGAGTTTAATTTTTGGTTGGGGGTTTACAATTTGGTCTTTTTCTAGCCTTTTAAGTTGTAAGCCCAATTCGTTAATCTTCTCTTTCTCAATTTTCTTCAAATAAGCCTCTAAAGATATAAAATTTCCCCTTATTACTGCTTTAGCTGCATCCCAAAGATTTTGATATGATGTCTCATCATTATCATTATCTTGGGTGAAATTATTAATTGTTTCTATAATTTGCTCTTTCACCCAGTCATTCTTTAAGATGAGATTATTCAGTTTCCAATTACTTTTTGGTCTATTTACCCCTAACTTTTTACTGAATGTAGCTTTTATTGCATTGTGATCTGAGAAGAAGGCATTTATTATTTCTGCCTTCCTACATTTAATTTTGAGATCTTTATGTCCTAGTATATGGTCAATTTTTGTATAGGATCCATGAACTGCTGAGAAGAAAGTATATTCCTTCCTATTGCCATTCAGTTTTCTCCAAAGGTCTATCATACCTAGTTTTTCTAATGTTCTATTTACTTTTTTAATTTCTTTCTTGTTTGTTTTGTGGTTTGATTTGTCTAAATCTGAGAGTGCAAGGTTGAGATCTCCCACTATTATAGTTTTACTGTCTATTTCTTCTTGCAGTTCTCCTAACTTTTCCTTTAGAAAGTTAGATGCTATACCACTTGGTGCATATATGTTTAGTATTGATATGGCTTCATTATTTATGCTACCTTTCAGCAGGATATAGTTTCCTTCCTTATCTTTTTTAACGAGATCTACTTCTGCTTTTGCTTGATCTGAGATAAGGATAGCTACCCCTGCTTTTTTGGCTTTACCTGAAGCATAATAGGCTCTGTTCCAACCTTTTACCTTTACTCTGTATGTATCTCCCTGCTTTAAGTGTGTTTCCTGTAGGCAACATATTGTAGGGTTCTGCTTTTTGATCCAATCTACTATCCGTCTCCGTTTGATGGGATCGTTCATCCCATTTACATTTACAGTTAAAATTACTAATTCTGTATTTCCTGCCATCGTATTATCCCCAGCTTATGCTTTTTTCCCTTGACCCCCCTGATCCCCCTCCCCGATATTTAATTTACAGACCCCCCCTTGTGCCGCCCAACCCTCCCTCTTTTTTTTTTTGGATCCCTCCCCCCTCCCTCCAAGTCCCTTCACTTATTCTCCTTTTCCTTTTCCCTTTTCCTCTCCCCCCTTTTAATGAGGTGAGAGAAAATTCTCTGAAAAACAAATATGTTAATTATTTACTCTTTGAGCCTCTTCTGATGAGAGTAAGATTCACACAATGATTCTCCCCCTCACTAAGTTCCCTCAGATATGGTGTATTTTCTATGTCTCTTCCTGGGATGTAGTTTCCCTCTTTTTATCACTCCTTCCCCTTTTTCTGAACCGACCTCCTTCCCTTTACTACACCCCCCTTTTTTTCTTTTATATCAGTAAAATCAAATTATCCTTGAGTATTTTTTATATACCCACAACAGAGTTACAGTTCTCAAGGTTTCTGTGTACCTTTTTCTGTTTCTCTTCAGTCTTGTGGATGTAGATCAAATTTTTTGTTTAAGTCTGGTTTTTTTCTTAGAAACATATAGAATTCCTCTGTTTCATTGAATGACCATCTTCTTCCATGGAAAAAGATGCTAAACTTAGCTGGGTAGTTCATTCTCGGTTGCAGTCCTTGATCTTTTGCCTTTCGGAATATCAGGTTCCAGGCCCTTCTATCTTTTAATGTGGAGGCAGCCAGATCTTGGGTGACCCTTATTGTGGCACCTTGGTATTTAAATTGTTTTTTTCTAGCTGCTTGCAGGATTTTCTCCTTTGTGTGGTAATTCTGCAGCTTAGCCACAATATTCCGTGGTGTTCTTTTTTTAGGATCTATTTCAGAAGGAGTTCGATGAATTCTTTCCACATCTACTTTCCCTTCTGTTTCTATTATCTCTGGACAGTTCTCTTTGATAATTTCCTGTAAAATAGAATCTAGGCTCTTTTTTTGGTCATAGTTTTCGGGAAGTCCAATAATCCGCAGATTATCTCTCCTAGATCTATTTTCCAGGTCTATAGATTTTCCCAGTAAGTATTTGACGTTGTTCTCCAGCTTCTCATTTTTTTTGTTTTGTTTGACTGATTCTTGGGTTCTCTGTGAATCATTCATTTCTATTTGTTCCATCCTGACTTTTAAGGAGTTATTTTCTTCTTTCACAGTTTTTAGTTCTTTTTGTAAATGCCCAATTTCGTTTTTAAATGAGTTATTTTGCTCTATTGAATTTTTTTCCATTTCCCTAATTTTTTTTTTTTGAGAATTATTTTCTTTTTCCAATTCAGAAATTCTATTTTCTTGAGACTTTTTTATCTTTTCCAATTCAGAAATCCTACTTTCCTGTGTTTTTTTAACCTTTTCTAATTCACTAATTTTGTTTCCCTGCATCTCCTGTGAATTCTTTATTTTTTCCAACTCCAATTTCAGGACGTTGTTATTCTCTATCATAACTTCTCTTTCCTTTCCCCATTTTTCTTCGATCTCCTCAATTTCTTAAGAGCTTTTCTAGGAGAGAGTTATGTGATGGGGGGCAGGAATCGTTCCCCTTTAGGTTGTTATCTTCTGAATCTTGCTGTTAACTTCCTCGGGGTTGGACCCGCTCTTTCTCTGTATAGAGGAATCTTAGTTTTTCTAGCTTTTTTGCTCATACTTAAAAAATGTTTTGGGGTCTGTCTCTGGGGTAGGAAATTATTTACTTCTTTACCAGCTTCCTCCAGACCGGATGGATGCAGCGGCCCCTGCGCCCGCGCTAAGAGAGAGCTCTGGGAGAGAGTTCCCCACCCCCTCCCTGGAAGCGCCTCAGAGGTGATTAGCACTGCTGTGCTTCGAGGGCGTAGAATAGTGAAGACTGCAGGATGCCCAGGCTATGTGTCCGGGTGGGGAGTGGGTGTCTGCAGCAGGTGACGTAAGAAGCCCCTGCGCTCAAACTGGAAGTGTCTGCCAGAAACCGCGGTCCCTAGTTCAAAGGTTCCGCTTCTCTGGGACTTCCTGGAGCTGAGTTCCACTCCCTCCAGCTAAGCTAGGCAGTGTGTGTTGCCTTGGGCCGTATCTACCCACTTGTCAGTCTCTTAACTATTCTCAGGTGGTAGCTGAGGCCACACCCCCTGGTGCCGATTCTCTGCTGAGTCACCCCCAGGGTGGGGGGGGTGGGGGGGAATCTAATCTGAGTTTTAAAATATTTTGGCTTTCTCTTCTGAACTGCTAAATAATTAGCAGAGAAGAGCTAACAGCCTGTGCCAGATTCCTTTACCTCAGTGGCTTCTCTGATCCCAGAGCCCCTCCCAGCGCAGTGGGCGCAGTGTGCCCCTACCCCACCGTCTGTGCTGGTCTTTCTTATTCCTCCCCTGAGAACTGACCTTTCCTGTTGAAACTCCAGATTCTCTTCAGCTGGTAAGTCGTGCTTCCAGTCCTTGTGGTATCTATCAGTCCTGAGCTAATTTTGAGACTTAATTTATCTAATTGGTTGTGAGGGAGTGAGGACGTTCACTGAGTCGTGTGTTTCTTCTCCGCCATCTTGGCTCCGCCCCCCCAAAGAGGAAGCATTTGAATTGAAATTTAAAGGATGGTTCTTAATTCAACAAATGAAGAGTAGAAATGGGAAGGCATTCCAAGAAAAGGAAGTAAAATTCTGAGATGAGATGCATGTCTTAGAGTCAGAGAATAAGTCAGAATGACTGGAACATAATGGATGAAAGGGAATAATATGAAATAAAACTGCTATCAGATTATAGTCCTTAAATGCCTGGCAAAGAAATTCATACTGTAGCTGATAAACAATAGGAACCAACCAAAGGTTTTTTGTGGTTTTTTTTAGCAGAAGAGTTATATGACAAGACCCATACAAATCAATGGGAGAGATTAAAAGAGGTATATGATGAGTCATATCTCAGTCATATATAGGACTTCGATGATTTTCAGACCGAAACAATGCAAGGAAAAACATTTATTAAGTGTTTAGCAAGTGACAAGCATTTAAGACAAAAATCTTGACAAGCAAAAATAAAGTCCCTGACATCAAGAAGCTTATATTTTTTTTTCCAGAAATAATATTCCTTTTATTTCAAGGAGAAAAAGAAAACAGACAGATAAACACCCTTTTCCCCTCCCTCCCCTTAAACCCCATTTGGAGTTCCACTAAGTTCTCAACAGGCCCAAGCCTTCCTGGATCTCTTCCCTCAGTCCTAAAATTTTAAAAATTAGAAGAAGCTTAAATTTTTAAAGGGGGAGAAATTATGCAAAGAACAGAGCTGAGAAGTTATCCAAGGTGTATTGTTTTGGAAGGGAAGGAGATTAATGGCTGAATCCAGAATCAGAAGTATAACCAGGAGGGAAATGAAGAATGATCAGCTTGGCCCTTTCCCCAAAATGGAAGTCCCTAAAAGGGGAAAAGAGAAAAAGTCCTGCCTGATGACCCTCGGACTTGAGAAAGTTCTCACATAAAAAGGAAGGTAAAGTCCAAAGTCAGAGACAACACCAACAAAAATAAAATAAAATAACCTCTATCTTGGCAATGATTACCTGAATCTACCTCTTCCCAATTTTCCCCTATGCTCTTGAAGAAAAAAAAATATCAGCCTTTAGATCTTACCTGACTTACATTCTTTCTATTTATTTAGATTTCTATTCTATCCCTTTATACACACACACACACACACACACACACACACACACACACACACACACACACACACCCCACTGTCAGAAAATACAATCTAGATTTGATAGAATCTTTATTAACAATGAATCCTTGGACCTTGTATATCATCTTGTCTGGTTTATAGGCACATCAATCATAATAAGCTATTCTCTGTTCATTGACTGTATATCATGTGGTTTCAACTAAAGGGAAGGAAAAAAACTTTGTCAGAAATTTCCCTTCTCTCTACTTTCAAAAATTCAATCATTTGTAACAATAGAATTAAACTTACCTTGAAATTTCTAATAACATTGGGATCATTTTGAGTCCTTAGGGAGGCCATGAAGGCATATTTAAGACCACTATAATTAAAGGTATGTCAAATGTCTTAAAAGATAATCCAAATGAATGAAGAAAATTAGAAAAGAAGCTACTTTTCTCCAAATCTCAAGTAATAAAATGTGCCATCATTTATAATACAAGGTAAGGAACAACTTTAAACAAAGTCAAGCTAAGGCATCAGAGTAAACTCTTAGATTCCATTAGAAATGACTTGCCAGTAAATGAAAACACCTTTTTTCATGGCAAAAAAAAACCTACCCAGATAAAATGCCTAGATACCTGAGTGGCCCATTTGCAATAGTGGAAATTATCCTATAGGTCTATACAATTCTGCACTCTAGAACTTAGCAGTCATGAGTTCTCCAAGTAGCATCCTCTTTCTTTTGGAAACAGATTTAGGAATTGCCTCACCCACCTTAAAGGGGGTTTTAAAGCCCAATGTAAAAGAGAGTTTTTACTCATTGTAAGTGCAGCAATGA